>NW_007247104.1:252201-286857 GCF_000164805.1 Carlito syrichta
CAAAAAACCGGGCTCGGTGGCTCAGCCTGTAATCCCGCGCCTTTGGGAGGCTGAGGTGAGTGGATTACATGAGCTCCCGGGTTCCAGCCCCGCCTGGGCAGCGAGACCTCATCTCTACAATAAATCAAAAAATCAGCCGGGCATGGTAGCGCGCGCCTGTAATTCCGGCTACTCGGAAGGCTGAGGCGGAAGGATTGCTGGAGCCCAGCAGGCGAGGCTGCGGTGGCCGGGAGCAGCCACTGCACTCCAGTCTGGGCGACAGAGTGAGACTCCAACTCAAAAAAAAAAAAAAAATTTCATTCCTTATTCACCCACATCACATGAGAAGATCTTTCTTCCTTTTATTTGTTTTTTTCAATAGTTGGAAGTGTTCCATAAAGCCTTCAGGTCAGGAAAATTGCAGACATTTGCCTTTTGAAACTCAGAATTGTATGCTTTTATCAGTCTAATATGTTGGGTTGAGATCTTCCAAGGACAGATCATCTGCTTAGACTACTGGGTTTGGTAAGGAGCCAGCCAACTATAAAAGATAGATTACATTTTCATTTTCTAACTACATTCAGACCTCTTGAATGACTCTGGCCCTGCGCATGATATGTCACATTCTTTCCTGAGTTAGTGAACAAAAGAGATTAGATGATCCTCAACTTGCATCTAGTATATAAAGGAATACCTCCATGGTTTAGTCAGAAAAGAGAATTTCTATGGAATTCTAGTCAGGATCAACCCGGTTCTCAGATGTTATAGGTCTTATTTTTGGTAAAGAAAGGAGGTTTAACAATGGTGTACAGGCTTCTGTCTTTAAGAAAATCTTACTAGAGATAGCCTTAGCCCACATTACTCCTTTGTTTTCAAGATAAGTAGAGTTGGGAAGATAGTCACAATAGAACACTTTTAAAGTGTTACCTTAAAGGAAGGTAAAATAAGTTTAGACAATTTATTTTAGAGTGAGGCCAATGTAAGAATTTTAATAAATTGAGGGCATGTCACATCGTCTTCAATAGATGCTAGCCTAGAGAAGATATCTGCAATGTTTAAAAATGTAAGGAAATACTATTTAGATTAAAAAAAAAAAAACAACCAAAAAAACTCCTACAACTCAGTAAGAAAATCACAGAAAACACTGAGATGACCAAAGCACTTCAATGAAATCTGCACAGTTAATAAGTACAAAAAACATGTTCACCCTCACTAGCAATCAAAGGAAATAAATAAAACAATTAAATATCTTTATGCACACACAACAGCAATGAGTGCCTATGTCCACCAGAAAACATGCACAGGAATGTTCATATTAGCAAAACACCAAAAACCCAAATGCTTATGTAAAACAGAAGGGATATGCAAAAAGTATACCTGGTTCAAGAACAGGCAAAATTAATTTATGGAGAAAGAAATCAGTAGGGGTTTATATAATTTTTAGGGGGGTGTAATACTGAATAAAAGGAAGCACAAAGACGCCTTCTAAGATGCTAAAAAAGAATGATATTTTGTTCTGGGTGGTGGGTTACACCCAGATATACGTATATTCATTATGTGTGTGTGTGTCTGTGTGGGTATCTGTGTGTGTGTGTGTGTGTGTGTGTGTGTGTGTGTGTGTGTGTGTGTGTGTGTGTGTATAAATTAAAAAATACCTAAGTTAAGAAAGCTAAAAACTCATCACTTTAGGATTAAGATTTCCAATTTTGTTTTTTGAGTCAGAGTTTCACTCTGTCACCCAGGCTGGAGTGCAGCGACACAATCACAGCTACTGTAGCCTCAAACTTCCGGGCTCAGGTGATCCTTCTGCCTCAACGTCCTGAATAGCTGGAACTGCAAGTGCATGCCACCACACCTGGTTAATTAAAAAAAATTTTTTTTTGTAGAGATGAGGTCTTGCTATGTTGCCCAAACTAGCCTCAAACTCCTGGGCTCAAGCAATCCTCCCCCTGTCCTAAAGTGCTGGGATTACAGGTTGAGCCACTGTGCCTGGACTAAAACTTGAATTTTGGTCACAAATAAGGTACATAGCATCACTTTTTAATTTTTATTTTAATAGAGACATGGTCTCACTTGTTCAGGCCAGTCCCAAACTCCTAGCCTCAAGTGATTCTCCTAACTTAGCCTCCCAAAGTGCTGGAACTACAGACTTAAGCCACTGGACCTGGTTAGTATCAAGTTATTAGAGTACAATTTCGCAAATAATTTAAAATCTCAAGCCCTATGAAGATTACTCACCCTCCTTCAAAAAAATAAAATCTTAATGAGAAAATTTTAAAAAGGAAAAATAAGAGACTCATTTTGGAAAATTACACCTTAGGGATCTAATTAATAAACTGCACCTTGCAGTTTGATATATGTGAGTTTCTACCCAGAATATCTGGACTGTCCTTCCATCCTGTACACTAAGATAATCATTACCACACTTTCAAATCCAGCTCAAAACATCACTTCCTCAACGAAGCCTGATCCAGCCAGAACTGCTTAAATCCCGTCTCTCTCTCATGTCCTATGTATTACTGCATCAACCCACCATCAACTTTTTTCAATAGATTAGAGCAGTGCTGCCAAGTAAAAATATGAGTCACATAAGTAATTTAAAAAATTTTAGCAGCCACTTTAAAGATAATAAAAAGGTGAAATTAATAAGTTTTATTTAACCCAACATATCTATTATTATTATAATATATAATTGCTATAAAAATTATTAAGATACTTTACATTCTTTTTTAATACTCAGTCTTCAAAATCTGGGGTGTATTCTATACTTGCAGAACATTACACTTTGGGCCACCCTCACTTTAAAAGCTCAATAACCACATGTGGCATGTGGCTACAGGCCAGTGTACTAAAAAGTACAGATCCAGAGTCTAGCCTCTTGCTAGATAAAGTGTGACCCACCAGTCAGCAGTATCAACATCACCCGGAATCTTGTCCGAAATGAAGAAACTCAGCCCATCTCAGACCTACTAGATCAGGAACTAAATTTAACAAATCCCCAGGTGATCCAAATGCATATTAAAGACTGAGAAGCAGGCAGGGCACCGTGGCTCATGCCTGTAATCCCAGCACTTTGAGAGGCAGAAGTGAAAGGACTGCCTGAGACCAGGAGTTCGAGAGCAGCCTGTGCAAGGCCTCGTCTCTACAATAATACAATAAATTAGCTGGGTGTGGTGGCACATGCCTGTAATCCCAGCTACTTGGAAGGCTGAGGTGGAAGAACTGCCTGTGTCCAGCAGGTCTAAGCTGTGACACCTGTGAACATGCTACTGTACTCCAGCCTGGGCAACAGAATGAGACTCTGACTCAAAAAAAAAAAACTGAGACACACTAAATGAGACCACACATAGTTTGGGAGTCTAGTTATAACACTGTATTTAAGCAATAACAGCTTGTCTACTTTATCTATGACAGCCTTCAGCATATTAATCACAGTTCAAAATTCCTAGCCTGATAATTTCAGTATCTCTGCCATATTTGCTTCTAATGCTTGCTCTGTCTCTTCAAATTGTAGATTTTGTCTTTTAGTACTCCTTGTAGTTTTGTGATAGATTAACATGACGCACCAAATAAAAGAAGTGGCTATAATAAAAAATAAAATAAAAAATAAGTAACAACAGCTTTTCTATTAATCATGTTTTCTCTATACTGTCCAATACAACTTTCTCCAACAGTGGAAATGTTCTTTATATATGCTGCCCAAAATGGCAGCTAATTTTCACATGTGGCTATTAAGCACCTGAAATGCGTCTGAGGCAATACAGAAATTCCAATTAAATCTTATTTAATTTTAACTGATTTAAACTTTAATAGCCACATACGGCAAGTGGCTACCATACTGAAAACACGACTCCAGGAATGTTAGTTACTATATCACAGTGTCAAGTCTACGATAAATTGGGAAGGTTCTAATCAAGATAATTTCTCTGATTAACTGCAGTTTTTCTTACTTTTAAAAAATTTTATAAATAATTTACCACCTTATATTAGCTAAGGCCAAATTTGCATCTTAATTCTAAGCAAGCATAATAAAAGTTACAACATGGTGTTACATGTATTAATATTACTCCAGTTTATCATCAATTAACAACACTAATAGCCATACCTGTACTGTCTTTTTAATTCTATGAGAAGGACCTGGATACTCTGGAGAATACAGATCTGTGAGGAATAATGAGTTGATTAATGTCGACTTTCCCAATCCAGATTCACCTAAAATAAACAGAAAAAGAAAATCTGTTAAACTCAGCCACTATACCACTTTAAAGATTCAACAAATGCTAAACGTAGTCAAACTTACTTTATGCAAGTACTTTTTGGTAGCGACACAGAAATGACAATAGGAAACATAAATAAGTATTTTGGCCTCAATTTCTTATCAACAAAATTAAGACTCACATTTCCAAAGATTCTTTTCAGTTTTATAATTATATCATCTGTGCTCATTAAAAGTAATATATTTAATACAATCATCTACATTTTTAACAGTAATGTATTGCCAAAGAACAAAGTTGGTCATTATGAAAAAATCCAAGTTGGATTACATATTGCTACTTCAGTAAAATAAAAAGCAAAGGTTTTCCTTATTATAGACAACAGTAAATAATCAAAGTAGGAAAAAAAATCACACAGCTATAAAAGGTAAAAATCTGCTGATACAAAGAAGAAAAATTAATCACACTGAATGCCTCAACATAAAACTCTAAACTACAAAAAAATTTTCTAACTAACCCACCTCATCAGTGTGAACCAGATACCAAAAAAAAATCTGAGTTAATTACTTTTTATACTGCTTTTGCTTGAGACAAGAGGTAGCAATGAAAGAACCTAGGGCATGATTTCTACTTTGATCACATACTCTCCTTTGCAAGTAACTTTTGCAAGTTTATCAAAATATAAATGGTTTCAAGGTATATATAACACAAGGCTAAAATAAATTTTAAATCATATTATGATAATTAACATGGAACAGGATTAAAGTATTTATTGTCAATAATCTACTTTGAATTAACAGGCATCTTTAGCCTAAATAACTGATGTCACAATATTTATATTATGACAAGTTTTATATATCTAGGCTGAGTTATTTGTATATTAGCTCTCAAAAGAGATAGGATTCTCTCCAGGTGGTCTGAGCTTAGTTCTTTGTGAGAATGTCGTTTTTTACAGAATGTGAAAATACCAGAAATGTCTAAGTCACAGGAAAGTAACTTATGGCTTGGTTGTCCATACCTGTTTCTTTCTGACTCTTATTCCTTGAATAAAGGAAAAAAAAGACTAGAATAAAACCCAAGAATTTTGATATTATCAGAAATATCCACAATATTTTCCTTTAGAAACACAAATGGAACTTTTAGTACTTTTAAGATTACGGGAAATTAAAAAAATGAACACTTTAATGACTAAAATTATGTTTAGAGTTTATTTTTTACATTTCTCCCCCTTTTTATTGGTGGTAGAGAGTAGAGAAACAAAAAGAAGCAGGACAAAGGAAAAGGAGACATGAAGAAAAATAACCTAAAAGGCAACATACCAAGATATAAATAGAGTGGTAGAGGTATGGGTGAGATTTTGTTCTTAGCTTTTTATATTTCTATGTGCTCTAAATTTCATTCAGTAAGACTGTATTTATTGTCATAATTTAAAAAATATTCTTGAGTGGCATCAGCAAAATGGCAAATTTAAAAGTTCCAAGATGCCATTCCCTCACAGAAACATCAAAAACAACTAGAAACCAGATGAATTAACTTTACAGGACCTGTGAAAAACAGTCAAGTCTACAACAACAAAGCAAATGCTCAATTAAAAAAAAAAGCATGTGAAAATTTTGTAGCATTTTTTTAATGCTCTTGCCACACACCCTAGGCAGTTTATCTGTGTCAGAAGGAAGCAGCAACCCAATTCCCATTTCCTTCCCTCAAACTGGAGGAAGAAAGCAGACTTTACTTGCAACATTCAAATCTTTCTGGATCTGCCAAAAGGATTGGTCCCTGTCTTGCCTATCTGTGATTTCAGATGGGAGAAGCAGTAAGCACAATTGCTGCAGGTGTCTGGAGCAAAAGATTATGGTAGATAGATATAATCGACTATGTAAGGATCCAACAGAAGCTGGGATAAGACTCTTTGGGAAATTAAGACATTCAAAAGCAGCCATGTACACAGGAAGAACTGAGTAAGCCACCACAGGTCCAGACAATGTATGTTCAGAAAAGTCCTAAGAGCTTAAGTTTTCAACTTGGGGTGATCACTAGATTCAGGGCATGCTCAGCTAATCAGCAGAGAACTGGCTACACATAATATGCAATGACTAAGGGAGGTGACTTTTTTCAAATGCACAATTGTTGGGGGAAAAAATCATAAGGCATGCAAAGATACAGAAAAATATAGCCTATTCAAAGGAAAACAAATTTCCAAAAATATTAGGTTAGACAAAGACATTAAAACAGTCATTTGAAAGAGACAAAGAGCTAAAGAAAAAAATATGCCAAGATAAATCAAAATCAGGAAAATGAAAACTTTAACAAAATGAGAGTATCAATAATGAGACAGAAATTATAAAAAGAAATAAAGCAGAAATTCTAGAGCTGAAAAATACAATCAACTGGATTGAAAAATTCACCAGAGAGACTGAATAGCAGAAATGAGTAAGTGGTAGAAAAAAATTAGCAAACTTGAAGAAAAGACTATGGAAAATTATTAAATCTGAACAGGAAAAAAAAAAAGAAAAGATGAAGTAAACAGAGCCTAAGGAATTATGAAACATATAACTAGATGAATATACACATTATATAGGTGTTTCAGAAGACAGAAATAACAGATAGAAACAACCAGACAGAAGATTAATAAGAAAACAGAGGATTAGCCGGGCTCAGTGGCTCAGGCTGTAATCCTGTGCTTTGGTAGGCTGAGGCGAGTGAATTGCCTGAGCCCACGGGTTCGAGACCCGCCTGGGCAACTTGGTGAGACCTCATCTCTACAATAAATCAGAAAAATGAGCCGGGCGTGGTAGTACACGCCTGTAGTTACGGCTACTTGGAAGGCTGAGGAGGGAGGATGACCAGAGCACAGCAGGTTGAGGCTGTGGTGAGCACTCCAGTCTGGGCGACGGAGTGAGACTACAACTCAAAAAAAAAAAAAAGAAAAGAAAAAGAAAGAAAGAAAGAAAACAGAATTTAAACAACAATATAAACCGACTAAAGCTGAGACATAGACCAAATACTATATCCAACAACAGCAGTTTGCACATTTTTTCTCAAGTATAAGTAGAATGTTTTTCAGTAATGACTAAAAGAAACAAATCTTAATAAATTTTTTTAAATTGAAGTCAAACAAAGTACTTATCCCATCACAATAAAATGAAACTAAAAATCATTAACAGAAGGAAAACTAGAAAGTTTACAAATATTTGGAAATTAACATATCCTTAAGTAACAAATAGGTAAAAGAAGAAATCATAACGATGTAAAACTCCTGAATAAAATATTAGCAAACAGAATTCAACAGCACATTAAAAGAATCACAAACCACAACCAACAGAGATTTATTCCTGGAATGCAAGGATGGTTCAAAATACTCAAATCAACAAATGTAGAACAAAAATATAAAACAAAAGGCAAAAAGCATAATGATCATCTCAATAGATGTAGAAAAGCATTAGACAAAATTCAACATCCTTTTGTGACCAAAAAAACCCTCAAAAAATTAGGTACAGAAGGACTGTATCACAACACAATAAATAGCTCTATATGACAAGCCCATAGTTTAACATCATACTTAAATGCAAAAAGCTGAAAGCTTTTCCTCTAAGGTCAGGAACAAGGCAAGGATGCCCAGCTCCTGCCATCTCTATTCAACATAATACTCAAAAAGTCCTAGCTACAGCAATAAGGAAACAAAAATAAAAGGCATCCAAAATGGAAAGAAGTTAAATTGTCTCTGCAGGTAACATATATTTAGAAAACACTAAAGACTACACACACACACACACACACACACACACACACACACACACACACACACACTCTAGATTAAACCAATTTAGTAAAGTTGCAGGATACAAAATCAACGGACAAAAATAGTAGCATTTCTATACATTAACAACGAACTATCCAAAAAATTTAAGAGGAAAAACATTCCACCTACAATCGCTACCAAAAAAGCCAAAATATTTAGGAATAATTCTGATCAGGAAGATAAAAGATATGGCTGAAAAATAGAGAGCATTGGAAAGAAACTAAGACAACACAAATAAATGGAAACATAGCCTGTGTTCATAAAATAGAAAAGAAGGGATGAATACGCGTAGTATAGAAAATGTTTAGGGCAGTGAAACTACTTTGAACAATATAATGATGGACACATTTTCATTATACATTTGCCCAACCTTATAGTACAGAAAACACCAAGCATGAACTCTAGTACTGACTTTGTTTGATTATATGTCAGTGCATACTGGTTCATTGATCTGACTAATCTATTACTCCAAAGGGGGATTATGATAATGGGGCCAGTTACGTATGTGGGGGAAAGGAATCTCTACCTTCCTACCAATTATTCTGTGAAACTGCTCTCAAAAAAAAGAAAAGAAAAACTCAGTTTAAAAAGATGCATTAAATATAATATGAGAGATGCAAAGGAAAAAATAGTGATGAAGCTGGTGGGGTGGCTGAGTAACGAATGAGAACCCAAAGGGGAATACGAGAGACAACCTAACACCATACAATGCAAGATTTGTGAGACATGGAAGCTGCAGTCCCTACAGGATCTTAGCAAAGGATACCACACTGGTAACCTGAAAGGGAAGTCTAGGTAATGTTGTGGACCCAGGCTTTCTTTTCCCTTATACCAGTATTTTTCTATTTTCAAATATTTCTAAAACAAACATATACTTTCTTCATTATGAATAACCAAAGTAACCAAAAAGCATATTATAAAAAAAGGTGGCTGGGTTTGGTAGCTCAGCCTGAAATCCCAGCACTTTGGGAGGCCAAGGTGAGTGAACTGCCTGTGCCCATGGGTTCGAGACCAGCCTGGGCAACTTGGCAAGACTTCACCTCTACAATAAAAATAAAAAAATTAGCTAGGCATGGTAGCACGCACCTGTAGTTCCGGTTACTTGGAAAGTTGAGGCGGAAGGATTGCCAGAGCCCAGCAGGTCGATGCTGGGGTGGCCTTAAGTGCACCACTGCACTCCAGCTTGGGTGAAAGAGTGAGACTCCAACTCAAAATAATAATAATAATAATAAAGGTAAAATTACAAAGAAATAAAGGCTTAATAACTTAATTTCTAACTGCCTAAAAACTGGTTAATTTATCATTTTTTGTTCTCAGATATTTAAAAACCCTCATCATAAACAAAATTCAAAAGATCACAATCAATAATTTAGGGACCCATGTAGAGGAGAAATAAACAGATGACCAATAAAGATTTCCTTTAAAATAATTTTTCTTTTACTTGCTCTGATAAAGTCTATTAAGATCATACTGAAAACTGAAAATACTGTCAAATACAGAATACCAAATGCCTTCAGAGAACAATGTGAAACATATGCAGTCATGCCTCAGTATCTGAAGGGGGACTGGTTTTAGGATCCCCAAGGATACCAAAATCTGTAGATGCTGAAATCCCTTATATAAAATGGCATAGTATTTGCATAAACTTACGTACATCCTCCCCTACACTTTAAATCATCCCTGAATTATGTATAATTACCTTATATAATATAAATGCTATGTAAATTTTTGGAATACTGTATTTTTATTTGTATCACCTAATACCATTGTCTTTTTTTAATATATATTTTTGATCCAAGCTTGGTTGAATCCATAGATGTGAAACCAGTGAATACAGAGGGTCAAGTAAACACCATATTGCATGAAATATAACTCAGTAAGCATTAATCATCTATAGCAGGGGTTCCAACCCCCAGGCCACAGACTGATACCAGTGTGTGGCTTGTTAAGAACCAAGCAACACAGTAGGAGGTAAGTGGAGGGCATGCAAGTGAAGCTTCATCCATATTTACAGCTGCTGCCCACTGCTCACATTACCGCCTGAGCTCTGACTCATGTTAGATCAGCAGTACCATTAGCTTCTCAAAGGAGCACAAATCCTATTATGAATTGTGCGTGCGAGGGATCTAGGTTGCACGCTCCTTATGAGAATCTAATGATCTGAGATGGAGCTGAGGAGATGATGCACTGGGGAGCGGCTGCAAATATGATTAACATTAACAGCAAGGTCTGACTTCAGAGACCATAATAAATCAACTGCTTGCAGACTCATATCAAATCCCTATCAGAGAGTGGCAAGTGAGTTGATATACTTCAATTATACAGCTGCATTTGGTGACAGGCTTTAAGTCAGAATCTGACACTTTTTAGTACGTACATGGCCCGTCCATGATTTTATTTACCACTTCCATCTACACCTCGTTTTTTAAAAATCGTGAGTTGTATAATTATTTCATTATATGCTACAATGTAATAATAACAGTTAAAGTGCACAATAAATGTTATGTGCTTCAATCATCCTGAAAGCATCCTCCTCCTTGTCCATAGAAAAATTGTTTTCCATGAAACTGGTCTCTGATGCCAAAAAGGCTGGGAACACTGATCTACAATGTGTCATTCACAGGGACCATAAGGGCAAATAAGATTTCCAACTTCCAAGGTACTTACAGATTATTGGGGGAGGCAGACAAGTAAAATGTTTCAAGTTCTATATTTAGGTATGTTTAGGATGGTAGAAAAGAAACTTCTTTTTTTGAGTTGGAGTCTCATTTCGTCCCCCAGACTGGAGTGCAGTGGCACACTCACGGCCATCCCAGCATCAATCTGCTGGGTTCCAGCGATCCTTCCGCCTCAGCCTTCCAAGTAGCCAGAACTACAGGCACGTGCTACCATGCCCAGCTAATTTTTAAAAATTTTTTACTGTAGAGATGAGGTCTAAAAAGTAGATTGCCTGGGCCACCCAAAGTGCTGGAATTGCAGGCTGAGCCACCGAGCCTGGCCTCAAAAAAGAAACTTCTAAATCAGATAGAAGAGTTGAGGTTTCCAGAAAGGTGACAACAAAACTGGATCTTGATTAGGAACATAAATTAAGTTTACAACCCAGTGCAGTGGCACCTGTCTGTAATCCTAGTTACTCAGAAGGCTGAGGCAGGAGGACTTCTTGAGACCAGGAGTTCAAGACCAGCCTGGGCAAGACAGTAAGACCTCATTTTGAAAAAAACAAAAAGAAAGAATAGGCAGAAAAGAGAAGTGTGAATTAACGTAATTTATTTGGGTAAATACAAACACCTGGGCTCCAGGCTCAGCATTACTAAAATCAGTCTCCAAGGCTAAGGCCTGGGAACCATAATAAATAAATACATAAATAAATAGGATTAAGGTATATACTCCACCTCAATTGAGGTGGAGTGAAGTGGAGGAGGAAAGGGAATTAAAGGGGGGAAAGTTTAAGATTACTTTCAGTATTCTAGCTTGGACAATTAGACTAAAGTATATTATTGCTGTATTAGCATAGCCTTTAACTTCAGGCTTACTGGTTGAGAATCATATCCTTTAGAGTATGATTACAGTCAGCAAGATACTTGAATTTTCTGTTTCCTTACTTATCAAATTAGCATAATAGTATAAACTGTGATGGATCAATTAAATAATATATCATTTAATGGAATTAGGAATATGTGAAAATTTGGTATGATAGAGACAAGGATAAAAATAACTACTTAATCTATCATTAGATTCGAGTTTTAAAAATAGCATCATAATTTTTAAAAACACTTGAGGCAAAAACTTAGAAACAATGAGAAGTTAGCAAACGTCACAGTAAAAGACTAACAGGTCTCTGGAATACGGATAAATCAAGTTGTTAAATAGTATAAATGATTTAAGTAATTAATATACTTGTCAAATATATATTCAGAATTCCTATCCAGAAAATAAATATTTTTGAAATGTAAGGAATACTTAAATAAGGTGATTATATAAGATTACATAAAAAGGTTGGGCTCAGTGTCTCAGCCTGTAATCCCAGCACTTTGGGAGGCTGAGGCAAGTGGATTGCCTAAGCCCCCAGTGTTCGAGACCAGCCCGGGCAACTTGGTGAGACCTTGTCTCTAAAATAAATAAAAAATTAGCTGGAGCATGATAGCATGCACCTGTGGTTCCAGCTACTTGGAAGGCTGAGGTGGAAGGATAGCCAGAGCCCAGCAGGTTGACGGTGGGGTAGCCGTGAGTAGTAAGAGTCCAATTCAAAAAAAAAAAGATTACATTTAAAAAAATCAATCAATGCTGAAAAACACAGAAATCTCCAGATCATATTCTCTGAATGCAGTAAAATTTGAAATTAACATAAAAATAACACAATTCATCTGCCTACTTAGATATAAAACATATGTAGATAAAACTCCTTAACTCCTCTTACGTGAAAACTACTCAAATATAAGCAAAATGAGTACTACATATGAAAAACTAAGGAATCTGATTAAAGTGGAATTCAGAGGAAAATTTGTGCTTAAAAATAAGCCTAAAGAAAACAGGTCAACCTTCAGGGTGGCTGTTGGTGAAACTGCAAACTGGTACAGCTTTTTTGAAGAATAACTTGGTAGTCTATCAAAATTTAAATCCATATGCCTTTTGACCCAGCAATTTCACTTTCACAAATGTACATTACAAAACCATTTATATATGTGTCTAGAAATACAAGTAACTTAATTAGGTATTGTTCTTAACTGTGAACATCCATATCTATCAACAGCTGACTATATAAATTATGATAAGGATACTACAGAATATCACATAACTGCAAAGAATATACTGACAGGAATATATGTACAATATATTAAGAGTCAGGGAAAAGGCATTCACAGAACAGTATTTATAGCATGGTACTGTTTATATTTTTAAAAATCTACATGGGATAGCTAGTATATATAAAAATTACAGAAAAATATCAAAAGAGTTGCACCACCTTAATGCTTATCCCTAGTGAAGAGAATGAGACTGAAGGAGAAGTGAAAAAGGAACTTCACTTTTTACTAAATGTCTTTAGAATTCAGATTTTTTTGAAATAAAAGTGTTTATTTTTATAAACTTTCCTATCTTGGGAGGGAGGGGAATGAAAGGGAATAGACCATGTTTCTGATAGTGGTTATTTCTAGATGGGAAAAGTTATGAAACATTTTTATTTCCTCTCTTTGTATATCAGTTTTTCTGCAAGGAATATAAATTATATAATTTTTTATTTTAACTTTTACTTCTTTAAAGGGGTTGATGACATGTTATACTACAAAGAAGTGAAGAGGAATGCCTGGGAGCGGGTTACTTGCAAACATAATGATTAGGAGTACTGGGATCCTTTACAAAGACAAAAAAGAAAAATGAGCATTGAGTCCAATAAGAGACAAAAGAATGAATGAAAAGGAAGCATCAGGCCTGGGCTATTAGATGCTGGTAATAAGGTTGTACTACAGGGACTCTCAATCTCAGCACTACTGGCATTTTGGACTGGATGACTCTTTATTGTGAGGGTTGTCTTCTTCACTTAAAGATGCTTGGGAGCATCCTTGGCCTTTATTCACTAACTGCCAGTTAGCAACCCATCCTCCCCAGATGAACAACCAAAAATGTCTCCAGACATTAACAAATGTTCCCTAGGAGGCATTCTCCAAATTCTGAATCCCCAAATCATCTATCACTAAAATGCTATAAAAAAATAAATAATAAAGACAATAGGTTATAAATTCTTCTGTGTGCCAGTATATTATTAATCTTTATAATCCCGAGGTAGATACTACAGGTTGAGTATCCTTATCTGAAATGCCTAGGACCAGATCTGTTTTCAGTTTTGAACTTTTTAAAATTTTGGAATATTTGCATTGCTAACTGGTGTTCAGCATCTTTAATCTGAAAATCAGAAACCCAAAATGCTCCAATGAGCATTTCCTTTGAGAATCAGTCAGTGTTCAAAAAGTGTCAGACTTCAGGGCACTTCAGATTTCAGTTGGATTAAGGATATTCAACCTGTGTTATCACCATTACCACTTTAAGGTGAAAAAACTCAGGCACAAAATAGTGAATAACTTGCTAAGTGTCACACAGCTAATAAGTGGTAGAGTCAATATTTGACACCAGGCAATCAGACTCTAGAGTTCATGTTCTACTGCCTTTCTAAATATCCTCTCTCATTAATCCACTAAAGACTCTGTCCCAAAATTCCCAAGTACTTTCCTAATCTGGTTAACTAGATTGGACCATATCTGACAGGGGAAATTGTACCAATATCTTTATCAACAATAATACTTAACATTTTTATTCAACTGCTACAAGAAAGATACTGAACTAGGCACTTTGCATGCACTTTCAGTGACTTTAATCATTAATCTATTTAAGATTCCTTACCCAATTTTACAGATGAGTAAACAAAAGCTTTGAGATGTGAGAATTTGCCAAGGACAAATATCTCTACCAAATAGTAGGGCTATATCCCAGTCTGAATGGCAAAGCTCATGTCCGTAACCACCATGCTATACTTCCCAAACTGTGAGCCTGCCAAAGGAAAATGCTTCTTGCTCTCTTTGTCCTGGCCCACTTAGTCTTAATAGTGAGAGCAGGCCCACTGCTTTTACTGCACCAACACAATGTGTTTCAAATGGAAAAAGTAATAAACAAAGCAATTCAAAATTCAGAAGAAAGAAAACATAGCTTTAATCTTGGCAGACCCTCTACCTACTCACAGCATCAAATCCCACTCTGTCCTGGACCCAAATCAAACCTCCTCTTTAGCAGGATGAGGAAGAGGAAAAAGAGAACTTTTTAAAAGATACAATAATAGATCTACATCCCTTCAAGAATAGCACTGATGCAGTAAACTTTCTTCTAAAGCATTATCAGTCAACACTCATTAAGCAAGCTCATACAAATAAGATATTTCTAGGCTAGTGTGTTATTTTAGTGATTCTATTATCTTATTACAGAGATTACCAAAATGTCATTCAAATAAGCCTGATAAAATTGAGTTTCTTTCCCATAAGCAAAGTCACTTTCCTCAAGTCATTTTAACATTTATGACAAATACAGGAACTGCTCACTCATTACAAATATTTTGTGTTTTTAGAGCTCCCATAGCAATGTCACACTATGGGAGCTCTAAAAACACAAAATATTTGTAATGAGTGAGCAGTTCCTTTATTTGGTAGCAGAGTCTAAAATGCAGCACCTGAGAAATATGAAAATAGTTTGATAAAACTATTATTCTCCAGAAACTTTTCCAAAGAAGTATTGCGAAGGTGTTGTTAAGTGCATACCAAATTTTTCTATGCTTCCTTAAGTACCACATACACTTAACCTAAGTTATCTCAAACTTTTTTTCCCCCCAAAGTCCCCTAATTGTAAGAAAGTAGTTGTGTAACTTTAGGAAAGTCTAGGGGCAAAGGTAAGGTACCAATATCCTCATCAACAATAATACTTAACATTTTTATTCAACAACTACAAGAAAGACATTGAGCTAGGCACTTTACACGCATTCAATGACTTTAATCATTACAAACCTCTATGTAAGATTCCTTACCTAATTTTACAGATGAGCAAATAAAAGCTCTGGTAAGTGAGAATTTGCCAAGAGAGCTTAAAATTTCTTTGAATTCTCTCATCCCAGTTCCATCTATAAACTGCTTTTGTGACCTTGAATAAACAATAACTTCTACACCTCAGTGCCCTCATCTATGCAATGCAGATAACAGTAGTACCCACAACACCACCAACTTGTGAGGAATAGTGATTTTAATAGAACCATAACTTGGCACAGCGGACACTTGAATATTAATAATGGGTAGTTTCAATGAAAAGTATTTTATTCACGTTTTCTCACAGAAAAAAAGTGCTCTAGCACAACTTCTAAGAATATGAGTCAAAAGTTCAGTTGGCAGCCTCAAAAAGGGGATAAACATTTGAGGCAGGGGGATCGAGTAAAAGGGTAAATAAGGTTGGCAACATAATGACACTGAAGGGTACTGGCCTCAAAATAAATAAAGAAAAATAATGAAAGCAGTGAAGCTATGCCTGAGTTTGGACATTACATTAACTTTCTATTCACACTTTGTAAGTAATATTTACTTCCACACTGAAATGTCAGATATCCTATAATTACAAGACAAAATACAGTAGCTTCATTTAGAACTATCCAAGTGACTTAGAACTATAACTGATCTTTGTCACTGGTTTTACTAAAGGGAAAGAAACAATGTCAATAATGCAAAACAGAGAACTATAATCAGTCCTATCAACTCAAACTTAAACATAGAATTTGGAGAAACAACCTAAATCAATCAAGTTTACCTCTGCATTATTTAGGAAATATGTAGGAATAACAAAGTTCAGAATAATGTATACACTGGCTTAACAAAATTATTCAGGAAAAGATAAGCAGAATATCTGTTACATTTACATTTCTTTATAATTACTATATTAATAAATTTCAAAAATCTTTTGACTGATCCAGATTAATATCTATTTTATGTTTATTTTGACTTTGAAATGCACTACATATGTTCTGCAACGTTATTATCATTTCCTCTTTTTACTGGGCTCTATGGAAAAATAACTGGATTTAAAATTATTTTCCTGTCCTTGTTAAAACAAAATATTAGAAGACTTACAATTTTGAATGTTAAATACCTTATGAAATATGAATAACTGGTCTGTAATATAGCACATGAACTTTAACATAATAAGCAGGTTAAAATAACTCATGTCTTATCTTTGAGGTCCTTATCCATGAAGGCCTTGTATAAAATATTTATGAAATGTTTATTAGATTTATAGAAAGTTACAATAATATGTATGTATAATAGTTAAGGTAAAGTTCATTCAGATCCTTGGGATTGGGATCCTTTAGGATCCTACAGGATTTATAATAAAAGAATTTAGGAGGCAGAATGAGAGGATTACCTGAGCCTAGGGGTTCTAGACCAGCCAGGGCAACTTGGTGAGATCTCTTCTCTACAATAAATAAAAAAATTAATCGGGTGTGGTGGCACGCACCTGTAGTTCCAGTTACTTGGAAGGTTGAGGTGGAAGGAAGAAAGGTACTTGCTTTCTTTTACTCAGCAGCTCAACTTTGTATCCATGTCTTCTTAATCTCTAGAGTTTCAGGGACTAAAATAGTGCCTGGCACTTTATAATTGATCATTAATTTTTTTTAAACAAATAGATGGGGAATGCAAAGGTAAGATGTAGTCCTTGCCCTCAAAAATCTTAAGTGTGGTAGAAGAGATAAGTTATACAAGCAAACAATCATAATAACAAGGCAGTTTATCAAGATTACAAATGAAAAACTCAAAAGCAACAGAATTTCGGAAAATTGAAATCACACAAGCCTGGAAAGAGGTCACATTTCAATGAGGCTTTGAAAGTTGAAGTATCACTTCAGTAAGGAGTTTCAACTTTCTAGAGTATTTATAGATACAGGGAGCACTTTTACCATTTTGTGGCAAGTGTGGAAAAGAAAGCAAAGGATTTTAAAAAACAGAACCTGTAAGTCCTTCCAGGTGGTTTAACCATGTTGGAGTTAGGCAAGAGGCAAGCTTGAGAAGAGCTGGTGATCAAACTTATAGAGCTTTTCTATCTTGTTCCTAGAATTCCTCCCCTCATTTTTCCTGGGTTTTGAAATCAGTTTTTTTTTCAAATTCAAATCCTAACTCAATCACAATACAAGTATACGGCCTTGATCAGGACACTTATTTTGTCAGTTGGCACACGGCTTGACATTTCAAAAAAGTACCTCAAATGTTACCTATTATTAAGATATAGGTGTTAATCTTAAGTAAAGTAGGCATGAGACTATAGACCTTAACCAGAATGCATATCAGTGTCATCTAAGAAGATATTTCAAAATAGATGATTATACCCCACCCTAGACCCAAACCTAAAATTTCCAGCCAAGTATTTCCAAGTATATTTTGAAAAAGCTTCCCAAAATGAGTTGAAAGGTAGATAAATAAATTCTACTGAATAAAGAATGACAGAGCAATATGCCAGATGATTTCAACATTTAAAGATGGCCAGTGGGAAAGGATCCTAATAAAGCAGGCTTTAGAACAAGGTAAACCACGAGGCAGTACTAAAAAAAGTGAGAAAGAATATCAAGGAAAAAACAGTCAACAATACCAAAAAAGGTTTGTTTGCTTGTTTGTTTTTTTAAGTGACTAATAGACAGAAGGCCTTTTACTGACTTTTAATAAAAGCAGTTTTGCATTAGTGGAAGAAGCCAAATGGTAAGGAATTAAGTAGTGAGTGGGAAAATAAAGTAGAGATTTATTTCTTGTTTACATTTGGCAATAAATGAAGAAAAGATACCACCAAGATATGCTGCTGAGAGAGGACATTATTCTTTGTTTTGCTTTTTAATAGGCTTATCTGGTGAAGATTTAACCAAGAACAGTACAGATTACATTAGATAACAATCAATTTAACATGTGTGATGTGAAATTTGCTATAAGCTACTATATATCTTCAAAATCAATTAGGGTCATTTTTTTTTTTTTTTTGAGTTGGAGTCTCACCCAGGCTGAAGGCAACTGCTATACTCAGGCGATCCTTCTGCCTCAGCCTTCCAAGTAGCTGGAACTACAGGCACGTGCCACCATGCCCGGTTAATTTTTTTTCTATTGTGGAGATGAAGTCTCGCCAAGTTGCCCAGGCTGGTCTTGAACCCATGGGCTCAGGCAATATTCTCACCTCAGCCTCCCAAAGTGCTGGGATTATAGGCATGAGCCACCACATCCGGCCTTAGGGTTATTTTTTAACATACAGACTGATGTGCACGCTAATTCTAAAATGCAGGCTAAGCAGGTTCTATATGACCTGGCTCTGCAATTATCTTAAAACAAGTTTACTTATTCTAATTACAGTAATTACATCAGCACTAACAGCTAAGTAACAATTCTGTTGTGTAACTAGTAGCAAACATCACAACCAGCCACTCAATAATTACCTAATTTGCCAACTTAAATAGCCTTTACTTGCTACATGCCAAATGCAGGGAGGCCCTAAGGGGCATGTTATAATCTTTCTCGTTATATACTCGGAGATAAAAGTAGTTTTTATACAGCCCAGTTCAAGTGGATAACTACATTTTCTAATCCTCATGTTGCCAGAGATATCTAACTGCTTACTTGGAAAATTTTTCTTCATGGTTAATTACTCCAAAAATGTATTAAACCAAATTTGTGGTAAAATGTTTTGCCCGACCTAGGCTAGGGTCCGCAACCTTTCATAAGATGAATGCCAAGTTTCTGTAAGTTCTTTTGCTGACTTGAAAAGAGCTGAAATTGATAATCTGGCTACTATGAACGTTTTCTCAATGTTTTTCTAAATTCTTCCCATGATTATCTGAAATTCTAACTGATCTTCAATAAACATTCCTACTTAAAAGTCAAGTATTCTTGGCCAGGCAATAATGGCTCACGTCTCTAATCCTAGCACTCTTGAGAGGCCTAAGTGCAAAGACTGCTTGAGCCCAGGAGTCGTCTAAGATCAAACAGGACAATATAGTGAGATCTTGTCTCCACAAAAAAAAAATAAAAAAATTAGCCACACATGGTGGTGCACACATGTAGTCCCAAGAGATTTGGGAGGCTGAGGCAGAAAGATCACTTGAGCACAGGAGGTTGAGGCTTTGGTGAGTAGTGACCATGTCACTGCACTCCAGCCTGGGTGACAGAGTGAGACCCTGGCTCAAATTCACAATAAATAAAATGATAACACTGCTGTTAGTACTGTGAATACGCTTAATAAAAAGCTAGACAAAAAAAATTTCACATAAATAATCAAAACCATGCAAATTGAAATGTGAAACCTTTGCCTAATACCAAATTAACAACATTTATTTGGCACTTGAAATGGGAATTTAGAGTTCCACTCAATATTGGCAAGGATGAAGCACACAAGAGCATTCACACACCTGTGGGAACTGTATTACTTGGCATAACATATTTTTTTAAATCAGAGTCTCACTCCATCACCCAGGCTGCAGTACAGTGTCATGCCACCCCCGTGTCAACCGTGTGCTGGGCTCCGAAGATCCTTCCGCCTCAGCCTTCCAAGCAGCCAGAACCACAGGCGCACACTACCGCGCCCGGCTAATATTTTTGATTTATTGTAGAGATGAGGTCTTGCCAAGTTGCCCGGGCTGGGCTCGAATCCACGGGCTCAGGCAATCCACTAGCCTCAGCCTCCCAAAGTGCTGGGATTACAGGCTGAGCTACCAAGCCCAGCCGGCATGACAATTTAAATTCACATCCTTTACCATGCCATCTACTTAGGGGTATCAAACACACAGAAAAAAGCACTGCAGTAATATATATATATATATTTTTGAGTTGGAGTCTCACTCTGTTGCCCAGACTGGAGTGCAGCGGCCGCTCCCGGCCACCGCAGCCTCGACCTGCTGGGCTCCGGCGATCCTTCCGCCTCAGCCTTCCAAGTAGCCGGAATTACAGGCATGCACTACCACGCCCAGCTGATTTTTTGATTTATTGTAGAGATGAGGTCTCACTGCCCAGGCGGGTCTCGAATCCGCGGGCTCAGGAAATCCACTCACCTCAGCCTCCCAAAGGCGCGGGATTACAGGCTGAGCCACTGAGCCCGGCTCAGTAATATTTTTAGCAATAAAAAAATGTGTGTGTCGTGGGGGTCGTGGGGGAACTTCTAGGTCCAACAATAGGAGATAGGCTAAGTATATGATGACACACCTATAAAAACAGTATTTATTGTTCAGCCTTTGAAAATTGGCTTTAAAAAATATGTCTGACATGCAGAAATGCTTGCATTAGGTAAGGAAAATATATAAAAATATGGTATTACAGCTATGCAAAAAACACAGAATATACAACACAATTTAACAGTGATGACCTCTCACTCTTTTTAAATGTCATCTACTTCTCCATACTACTCTTTTTTTGAGTTGGAATCTCACTCTGTCGCCCAGACTAGAGTGCAGTGGCCGCTCCTGGCCACCGCAGCCTCGACCCCCTGGGTTCCAGCAATCCTTCCGCCTCAGCCTTCCAAGTAGCTGGAACTACAGGCGCGCACTACCACGCCTGGCTAATTTTTTAATTTATTGTAGAGATGAGTTGTTGCCATGTTGCCCAGGTGGGTCTCAAACCTGCGGGCTCAGGCAATCCGCTCACCTCGGCCTCCCAAAGCGCTGGGATTACAGGCTGAGCCACCGAGTCCAGCCCATACTACTTTTCTAATAGAAAAAAATATTTTGTGACAAGTGCTAATTTTTATAGGAAGAACATTTAAAACCATATATCTTATTATGTTTTTTGATATAACAAAGATGAGTTAACAAAAATATAAAACATTTCAAACAAAAATAGAATTCCTTTCTCTGAACATCAAAGTATACTTAAGAGCAGTGCTCCTTCAACTTTAGAACAGCAAGTCAGGAGCAGGCCTCCTGTCAAAATGCAGATTCCCATATCACTAGGAATGTGTATCTGACACAGAAAACCCGGATGATTTGTATTAAAGGGGTCAGAGAAACACTGACATTATAATAAAAATGTAGCTCATTTCATTTCTTCGCTTGTTTGGTCATTTAGATGATCACAATTTTATGAAGCTTTTCCCCAAAACCAAAATTCTCTATAATGATAGCCTAAACCAAAAAAAAGAAGAAAAAAAACCAAACTACAGTTAACTGACAAATGACAATAAATCTAATTTTATTAAAACATGATTCAACAACAAAAGAACCAACATAAATAAAATCAGACTCTCAATTAAAATCTTACTGTCAACTTCCAATAAAAATAATCTCTACAATTCTTTATATCATTTACATTAAATACCTGACACAGTCAAGGAAAAAACTAGATACTCAAAACGTTTGCAAGGAATAGCATTAATATTTAGCAACTATAAAAAACAAGTGCACCCTTAGGACTAAATAGTGATGTCACATAAGTAACTTGAGCAAAATACTCATCTGCACAGAATAAAAGGTTAAAAAATTCATATTTTATTTATAAGTACCCAAGCTACCCAGCTAAACCATGTTTAAGATGAGAAAAGAACAAATTATCAACTTTCAAATTAGCTAAATCTGACTCTCATCAGAAAAGAGCTTTGCTTAGCAATCTATATTGAATTATAAAGTATATATACAACATGTTTGTCCCAAATGTTTATAATCAAAGGAGTTCAACCAAAAAAGAAGTCCAAAGTAAGAATTTATCAAATATTTAGCCTATCAGTTGCCACAATCATGGTCACCAACCCTGTCCTTCCCCTTTTCTTCATTCTTGATTTTGAAGTTAAAACTAAGCCATGAAAAAGCCATGAAAATGCACTAATAAAATAAAATTAAGATTTATAGCTTATAGATGTACTAGTTATATTACATGCACAGTATATATACTGGTTATATTCATATACACAATTATCTGAAGCCCTCTGTGAGGTAAAGAAACGCACATATGGCATACCTCATTCCTGTTTGAGTGTCTCCATTCTACCACCATTCCACATCCCCAGGTTCTTAGGGAACCCTAACATGGCTTTTGTTTTTTTAATCATAGAGCAATGCTTGGCTTAGAAAAGACTAGGTAAATATTTGTTGTGATAAGGAAAATGAGATTCAAAGTGATCTGTCCAAGGTCACACAGCTCATTAGTGGCAGAAACTGAAGTTTAAAACTAGGCTTAAGTACAATATTATCTTCAGTGTAACAGCTGCTGTACTAACTAGTATTATAAGATAGATTAAAGTTAATTTAAATACAGAAGGCCAATTTTCACAGTTTGGCAAAAACATAAATAAAAAAACATGAGTATAATGAGCTCCTTTACAAAAGTGACAAAAAAAATCAAATTTAAACACAATAGTAGTGACTAGTTTGAGGATTCTAATCTATCCTATCAGACTAATAGGATGTTATCACATGAAATCCAAATAATAACTCCCCTGACTGTTTACGTAGCATTTTAAATATACTCTACCATATATTAAATTGTAATTAGTAGTGTGCATTTCTCTAGAAATTCATTTCAGGGTAGAAGTGATCACTTTCATTTTGTGTGTGTGTTTTTTGAAATAATTTGCTTAATGATAATATATGGGCAGAATTTCTAATGGATAAATTTTTAGATAATTTGGCCTAAGGTTGTAGAGATCATTATAAGTGTGGCCTTCCTGATATTTATCAAGACACGCAATACACAGGACTACTTGATCTAAATATTATTAGGCTTGAGCTTGTACTTTTCTTCTCCATGTCCAACTTCTTACTGTCACTTCACAATTTTCCCATTAGTCCCAGGAAAGCAGTGAGACTAATTTTTCTGTGTTGTTTACAGAACTCAATCATACATACACTGTAGGTTTTCAATTCAGGAATCTGGTAACTGTACACTGTACTGGAACTGCGAAAAAAGATAATTTGGACTAAATATTTTGGAGAAAAACCAAAGAAAGCATTTAAAACTATCTTGCTTTGGACTTCCAGAATGCAAACTTATAAATGCAACCTTTTGACCTTAGTTTGTAGCATGATCCACAGATGTGGATCCTTTTATTATCTGTTTCTCAGAATCCATGTGTTGAAAGTGATCACTTTCATTTTAATATCATCAGTTTAGTCCATAATTCCTAGCACTTAACTGCTAACTGATGTATGTAAGATGAATTACTAATCATTCAATTAAAATCTCTTCTATGGACCATGACAAGCATGTTATAAAAAATGTCTTTCTTTGGGTTATAATTTCCATCTGTATCATAACAAATAATTAACATTGTTCTATCATTAAAAAACTTGAGTTAGTTAAGACTAAACTACAGATCATGCTTTACATTTTATTCCTTGATATGCAGGATTACTTTGTCACTGCTTACGTGAGAGTTTTGGGAATTACAAGAGAATTCCCAAAGTCAAACTTTCTTCCTTATAAATAAAATATTAACCTATTTGTTTCTACCGTTAGTAAATTTGGAGGCCATCCTACTCAGTTTGTCAAAATAGATATAAATGTATCCAATGTAACTCTGCAATACTATACGAGGGGGGACCAAAAAGAAGCCATAATTGATTTATTAAAAACTGGGCTCGGTAGCTCAGCCTGTAATCCTGCACTTTGGGAGGCTGAGATGAGTGGACTGCCTGAGCCCACCGGTTCGAGACCCGCCTGGGCAACTTGGCAAGACCTCATCTCTACAATAAATCAAAAAATTAGCCAGGCGTGGTAGTGCACGCCTGTAGTTCCAGCTACTTGGAAGGCTGAGGCGGAAGGATTACCGGAGCCCAGCACATCAAGGCTGCGGTGGCCGGGAGTGGCCACTGCACTCCAGTCTGGGTGAACTCAAACAAAACAAAACAGTGTATTTATTCTTTCATGTTTAAACTTCAGTCACCTTCAAAGTACTGTGTTTGATGCAATACACCTATCAAGACACTTATTTCACTGCTCAAAAGAGTTTTTGAACTAGTCAGTTTTGATGTCTTTTAGTACTTTTGTCGTTTTTTGTTTCACATCTTCCACATCAGCAAACCAGTCCCCTTTGAGGACTTTTTCATCCAGGGAAACAAAAAAAAGTTCATTGGGGCAAGATCAGGAGAATAGGGAGGTGGAGCCAGGGGACTGTGCCATTTTTGGTCAAAAACTGCTGAACACTCAGTGTGGTGTGGATAGGGGATAATTGATTATGAAATGGGCAAATGCACTGAAAGAATCTCCAAAAGAAATTCACTGAAGCCAAACGCAGTCTCTTACAGTCACACTAGCTGGTACGCTAATGCCAACGGGTAACCTAGCAGGGAAAGCAGGTACTACAAGAGGCTCACCCTTTCAAAAATAACGCCCTTTTTTGGCGGGGTTCCCCTCGTACATACGTGCAGATAATTTTCATTCCAAAGCTAAATTTTTCCAGAGCTGTTATCTCCTTTAGTCTTTTTTCCTATGTCAGTTTCAAAACTACAATTTTACCAATTATTCAACATATTTACGCATCAAAAAAATCAAATTATTTCTCTTTGTATACCAGTTAACTCTATAATACAGTTAAATATTGTTTTTTAAACCCTTCAAAATTATTTCAGCTCTTTCTCTTACACATTCTTTCCTGAAAATTCAGTCCAAAAGTCAGGTATGTGGGAATGAAAAAGGTAGGTGTCCATGCTGGAGAGAGAGCCACAGTGGCCCAGAGCAGGTTATTAGAGCTTGTAGAATGAGGAAAGCTTCCAACAGGGCACAGGAGACAGCCTGGCATAAGGTATCTGAGTCTAAAAAGGATGAGGAGGTATCCAAATGAGAAGAAAGGCCTGGCATGAGGTGTCACAGCACAAGAGAGGGGAAACAGGACCACTGCATCAGAGAAGGGAAGGGAGAAGTCTGAGAGGTGGCAGATTAGTTACATACAGGGGAGCTGACCAAATAAGTACACAAATGGAGGGTAATGGTTTCTCACCTTCAGAAGGACAAGACAAATATGGAAAGGACGTAAACCAGAATGACTTCTGTGGTGATGGACTGAAATTGGAGATATCAATGTGAACTTACATTTTTCAATACATTCAGATAGCAATAGATGTAATATATATATGATGCAATAGATATGTGGATGTACTATAATAGATGCAATATAGATGTAAATGTGTATATAAACTTAGAATTATTATTTTCTGATTTTGATGACATATTATGGTTATATATAGGAGAATATCCTTGAGGAAAGAAAATACACTAAAGTATTTAGGAAACAGTGGAGAAGAATCCATTTCAAATATTTCAGGAAAAAAGTTATATACTCCACTTGCAACTTGTTTAGAATTCTTGCAAAATTAAAAATTAACACATTGTTTCAGCATGATAATCACTATAAATAATGCCATGGTTTTAACTATGTAAAATACTTTGTACCTAGAATTTTCCATATTTTAGATAGATAACAACTCATTTGAGAGAGTATACAATCTTTCCCAGAATATAAAGACATGATAAAAATCTCAATTATATTTCAAGAAGTTTAGAAAGTTAGTGAACCTATTCAGTGATCCCCTACACCGCTCAAAATCTGATCCATGGTCTTCAGTAGTTTGGCCACTGCTTTAAATTCTCACCCCTATATAGTAAAATAGATCAAAAGGATCTAGATATAAATTCATGGAATTTATATTTAAATGTGTTTCTGGTTTTTCAAAAACAAAGTTTGGATAAAATTAATAAGGTTAGCAAATTTACCACTACAAAGGTCTTTCACATGAGATAGGTTATATATACCTTTCTAATCTTTAAAATAATTCTGGGTTCTATAATTTAATGGTAAAACAAGTACAATAAACTAGCATAAAACTATCTTTCCAACAAAATCCACCTCTTGTGTACCAAAGAAATGTAATAATAGAAGATTTGCTTTGTAATAAATAAATCTGACTCATAACACAAAACACAATCCACAAATGATCAGGGCA
The DNA here is from genome assembly GCF_000164805.1 of Carlito syrichta. NCBI lineage: Eukaryota > Metazoa > Chordata > Mammalia > Primates > Tarsiidae > Carlito > Carlito syrichta. The sequence goes on from NW_007247104.1 coordinate 278,660, forward strand.
GAAAGATGGACTAAGAGTAAAAAGGGAGAAATTTGGACCTCCTTTGGTGCTGGACTGTTTATAGTCATAGCCAGGCATGAAGAGGTAGTATTATTATCCCACAATTAAAACTATATTTCAGAGATATGTGATACAGTCACCTAAGAAAAGGATGGACCCTCTAGACCCAGATAGTTTTTTTATCTCCATGCTCTAGACTACAAAAAATTTAGAAATTAACCATTAAGGATCAAGAAAGTTCAGTCACCCTTGCTAAGAGGGTAACAACAATCTCTTGTGTGGGAACTCTATATCCGTTTGTAAATAATTGTGTTAGCATGTGCTCCCTTCACAACCATGTATGTCTTTAATGTCCCAGCATTTTCTTTCTATCCAGTGCCTTGTTCTTTTTAAATTTAATACTGATAAAATATGTGGCACTCTCATTTCTGTCCACCTATTCAAGCAATCTTGAGAACATTCAATATCAAGAGAATTTCTCTAGGTCTGAAAAACATGAGCATTCTCCCTCTCCTCTTTAATTTAGTCCATATACTATGAAGTTTATCTTAGAGCTTTCAGATAGTCTTCTTTTTAATTTAAAAACATTGTTATGTTTTCCAATATTAGAGTTTCTTATATTATTTTCAAAGACCATGTTAGAACACATATGAGAAGCAAAAACATTAAGAATTATAATTCATGAACTTATCAATATATATTTTTTTTAAATCACATTGAATGAGTTTCTTAAAGCCTCTGAAGTGAAACCGGGATATTATCAAGATTACATTTCTTGTATATGTCAATTCAGATAACTGCTCCTGTTACAAAACCAAATGGCTCCTAGTCTATAAGACTGTTTTTTACAAGTAGTTTAGTAAATTACACTGTTCTATGATGATGTTAAAATTAAATCAAATAAAGAATTAAGTGAACAAAACATAAATATATTAGTTCATTTTAAAAAATAACATACTATTTTTCTCATGAATTAGTAAATGGGATAGTGGCATTCCTTTTAGTTACAGAGTCCCCTTTTCCTATAAACTCCCATGGCATTTGGTTTATACATTTCTAACACCTCTTAACACCTAATGATTCACGGTATACTTTCTTCTTCCTCTCCCATTCCCTTATAGTGCCTTCACGTAGCTTTACACTCCCTCAGGCATGTAAATAAAACAGTGACAGCATCCCTGGAATGAATAGCCTCACCTTCAAATATACGATAAATCTTTTCAAATTCAGGCAAAAAATATTTTCATTTTTTTTCTTAGCATATAATCTTTGGTACCAAAAACTTTAAAAAAACATTCTTCTAGTATGTTCCAAAAGCCACAAAATGTTCACATGCTTTGATATAGTCATTCTAATTTCGGGGGCTATAAACAATACATAATAATGATATTGTCCTCTGCAACCAACACATACATATACCAAAACCATATGTGTTTAAAGATCTTCATTGCTATGTTATTTATGACAAGAGTAAGGGAAAAAGAAAACCTAATATCCATTAGTAAAAAAAATAAATTATAAGCCAGGTATGGTGGCTTACGCCTGTAATCACAGCACTTTGGGAGGTCAAGGTACGAGAACTACTTGAGTTCAGGAGTTTAAGACCAGCCTAGGAAACACAGTAAGACTATGTTCTCTACAAAAAAAATCAAAAAATTAGCTGGGCAAGGTAACAGACACCTATAGTCTAGTCTCAACTACTCGGGAGGCTGAGCTGGAAGGATCACATGAGCCCAGGAGGTAGAGGCTGCAGTGAGATGTGATCATATCACTACATTCCAGTCTGGGAGACACAGTGAGACACCAACTTAATTAAAAAAAAAAAAAGAAAACAAATTACAAAAACTATGGTATTATGATTACAGATCAGAATACTACATTGCCATTGAACAACATAGTTAAAATGTTAACCAAAATTTCCATTATGTAAAATTTTTACTGTAGCATTATTATGAGATAAAACAAAGAAAATCAATAGAATGTCAAAAAAATGTCAAATGATGAAGCAATGGCAAAATATCAGATAGTCATAGTTGAAAATATCATGCAGCTGTTGTCATGCACCATGGCTCACACCTATAATCCCAGCACTTTGGGAGGCAGAAGCAAGAGGACTGCCTGAGTCCAGAGGTTCAATACTAGCCTGGGCAACTTGGTGAGACCTCGTCTCTATAATAAATCAAAAACTTAGCCAGGTGTGATGGCATGCACCTGGTTAGTTACAGCTACTTGGGAAGCTGAGGTGTACGGATCACCTGAACCCATGGGTGAGGCTGCATTGGCCATAAGCATGTACATTAAAGCCTGGGTGACAGAGTGAGACTTCTACTCAAACAAACAAACAAACAAATAAATAAAACAATGCATCAACCTTAAAAAACAGCAACTCAAACTTCTAATGCTCTATTATCCTAAGACAATAAAAATGCAAAGATATAACTATAACCACTTTATTGTGGTATTAATATTAGCTAACAATTTTAACAATCCTGACAATATGGCAAATTATGGAATACTCAATCAATACAAGCCATGAAAATCTACAATTCTTGCTGGGCACGGTGGCTCACACCTATAATCCCAGTATTCTGGGAGGCAGACAGGAGGACTGCTTGAGCCCAGGAGATTGAAACCAGTCTGGGATGGCATGCGCCTTTAGTTCCAGCTACTCAAGAGACTGAGGCGGAAGGATTGCCTGAGCCCAGAATGTCAGGGTCTGCCACTGTGTGCTAGTCTGTGCAACAGAGAGAGACCTGAGGTCAAAAAAGAAAAAAAAAAACAAACTACAATTTGACCAAAGTGTTATCAAAAAACATCTGATGTCACAAGATAATCAAAATTGACTGCAAAAAAGAGCAATTATAGAACATTACAGATATACGGAAACAAGAATGCTACATGTTTCTATACTTCAGCATTATCACTGGATAATAGATGGAAATGTTTTTGATTTTTGCTTTTCTGCATTTTTAATTTCTGCAATAAAACATACTAATTTTATTTGTTTAAAAAAACATTCTTTAAATTTGCAGATGTAACAACTAGAAGATATGCACACTTTGCTAAGCTCAAGATTACAGAAATGATCAAATTTTGGATTTTATCTTCAAATAATTGAAAACAGTAGGTTTAATAACACCTGGTTTTCCAAATATTTCAGATTAGATAAAGTAATCTTCAGTCTTCTGAGTTTTGCCTCTTGAAAGAGTCTAGTAAAATCAGGATTTTACAGTTAACAATTTATTCTCCATCACTGGCAAGTCCAATTAGGGAGCACACTAAGGATAGCCAACTTACCTTAGTGTCTTCATTATTTTATATACCTGAAATTCGATTTTCAGCTCAATTTTTAAATAAAGATTCAAAATCAAGAATTCCAATCCTCCCCATTATGGTGGCAATCAGTGTTTCCAAAATCAAAGCTAGTCTACCATTCCCACCTTACTTCTAATTGCAAAGTCATGTCTTAGGTATCATATTCTAAAATGAATATGTAGTGAAATTATTGAAAATCCCTTGTATCACCCATAAACCACAATTACATAGAAGCTAACAACCTTTTCTCCTCTTGCACAAAAATAAGTGCCGTTTCTTTGAGCACATAAAAAGTGGCCGGTTTATATTCAGGTGTCATGTTGTCCCCAGACTAACTAACATTCAGCAAGGGGAGTTACTCACAAAGTATGTGGAAGCTGAAAATGACTAGAGGAATAGCAAATTCATCTCTCCACTTCATGTTCACTCTAGGCCAGACACTAATTTCAGTGAAATGGCAGGAAAATTTTTTTTTCTCATGCTATTTAAGTTATCTAGTTCTTATTCTCATTAATTCTCTCCATTTTCTTTTTTTAGGGAAAAAAAGAACATCTAGTTGAACTCATATAAGTTCAAGGTATGCTAGATACACACTATTAAACTCTGTGTTATATATACTCAGTATCCCCAAATGAGCCTCTGCGTGGTAGTTAAAAACATACCAGGCTGAGAAGCAAACTCATTTGATTCCGCCATCTGCTAGCAATGCGTCCATGGACAAGTAACCTAATCTATCTATGCCTCAATTTCTTCATCTCTAAAATGGGATAATAGCTACTTTATAAGGTTGTTACAAGAACTGTATGAATTAATGTCCATAAGGTATTTAAAACATTAACTGGCACATAAAAAGTTATACATAAGCGCTGGCTATTATTTTCCCAACTGAACTTGTTCCCTCAAACTCTACCCCAATTCTATTCTTCAAAAATTTGACCTAATACATTCTCCTCAAAATAAGGCAATATACTCTCCAATGAGAAGACTATAATGTATTAGTCATAAACCAAGAATTGCTACAAGAGCCAAATTCTAAGTTTAGATCTCAAAAATGAGTATATACCTCATAAGGAATAGCTTGAGTTTTTAAGTCAAGAATATTAAAGCAAAGCTGGTTTTAACTTTCTATAATTTGCAAACAATGCTGTCAGATTTAGTCTAAAGTCTGAAAAACAGATACCAGACACTTACTTAAAAAGTAACTATACAGGCCAAAGCTAGGTGGCTCAGCCTGTAATCCCAGCACTTTGGGAGGCCGGGGTGAGTGGACTGCCTGAGCCCATGGGTTCAAGACTACCCTGGGCAACTTGGCGAGACCTCGTCTCTACAATAAATCAAAAATTAGCCGGGTGTAGTAGTGCACGCCCATAGTTCTAGCAACTTGGAAGGCTGAGGTGGAAGGATTGCTGGAGCCCAGCAGGTCAACGCTGGGGTGGCTGTGAGTGTGCCACTGCTTTCCAGCCTGGGAAATGGAGTGAGACTTCAACTCAAAAAAAAAAAAAAAAGTAACTATGCATCAGGCACCGCAACTATATAGATAAAAAGATTAAACAATGTTCAAGACTCATCAGGAAAATAGAGTAACAACTGAGAGGAAAAAAATTAGCATTTATTCTTGATTAGCCTCAGTTGAGGTCTTTCATTAAGGAAGGAAAACACAAAAGCTGTCTTTCACAAAAAGAATGATTATAAAAGCTAATAAATAAGACATATCTAGAGATTGCATATTTCCTCTAAAAATCAAGGTCAGATGACTATTAGAGTTTTTCACATGGAAAAATGCCAAAGAGATCTTAAATCAAACTATCCAGACTTGATCACCAGACATTAACCTACTAATGCTATGTTCAAAAAGTTATTCTTTAAACAAAATTCTAATATCAATATAACTTTGTCATAGTTCTCCTAATGGACCAAGGAAACTGTCTTATAAATTAAAACATTCTCTTACATATGTCTACAGTCTGACACTTACAATTACTAACATTACATATGTAAAGGTAAGATAAAGAGTTTCTTCATATGATGATGATGTTACCAGCCTCCAAAAGAAAAGATATGTTCTGCATTATTTTATCCACTTATCTAAACCCACCTATGCCCCATAGCAGGAATATGCAAGCTAAATATAGTATACTTCTACTCAATAGACAAGGTAACCAACTCTATCAAGTATCAAATCTGCAAATCTTGTATCACACATTAACTGTGTGACCTATTATAATGTATGCAACTTACAAACAGCTACAAATTGACTGTCAGGTAAAATATGCTAGTCAACAGATAAAATATTCTACCACTCAATGAAGGAGTATTTCAGAGCTAATTCAACACCAAAATAAAATTACCAGATGTTGAAATATAATTAGCAAAAATTAATGTACACTACCTAAAAAGCCCTACATCAACTCACTTTTTTTTTTTTTGAGTTGGAGTCTCACTCTGTCGCCCAGACTGGAGTGCAGTGGCCGCTCCCAGCCACCGCAGCCTCGACCTGCTGGGCTCTGGCGATCCTTCCGCCTCAGCCTTCCAAGTAGCCGGAATTACAGGCATGCACTACCACGCCCGGCTGATTTTTTGATTTATTGTAGAGATGAGGTCTCGCTGCCCAGGCGGGTCTCGAACCCACGGGCCCAGGCAATCCACTCACCTCAGCCTCCCAAAGGCGCGGGATTACAGGCTGAGCCACCAAGTCTGGCTCAACTCACTTTTGTCAAGAATAGCAAATCCACTATCCCGCAATTCACTTTCATAAAACCAACAGAAGAATACAACAAAGTTGTATCATACGGTACTCATAGGTTCTAAAGTCAGCCTGTATGAGATGAAAATATTATACAATCATTTAAGAATGTCATTGAAGACTACTAATCTTACATATAGTAACAGCAGTGTGTTTTTTCATATATAATGATGATGCTACCAACTATAGTCAAGATAATCCTTAACAATATCTTTAAATGGACTATAGGCAGGGGAAAGTGGTCATGGAAAAAAGCATAAAAGAAAAATGAGACTGAATTAGAGAATAAGAAAAGTCATATTTCACTCACTCCAGTGCTCATACTCAATGAATGGCATTACAAGGGTAATAATTTGCATTATCATAATCCTGTATCTCATCTTTCTTCTTCAAATTTAGAACATATTAAGTTAAATGCTCATGTGATACTTCACCATAGTATATAAGCCACAGAACAAAATTATCCTGAAGTAATAAGTAACCACCAAATGCTATTTCCTTTTGTAGTATTATCAATTGAAGAGAACTCGTGTTCTACTCCAACATTATCACCCACCACATCTCAACTTTTACTGAGTTTCCACCTTAAAAAAAAAAGGGCAAGAAAATATTTAAATCCTATTATGCTATCAAGTTAAATTCCAAAATGTATGCACACAGTAAGAGAAAATATAACATATTATCCTTATAGATATTTGGGCTATTGTTTTCTTAAATTTATTCAGAGTTTACTAACAGTTTAAAATTTAGACCAAAATTTCATTTCAGTGAGAAATTATATCTTACCTACTACCATAAGTGTGAATTCAAACCCTCTCTTCACTGATTTTCTATATACTTGATTTGGGAGATTGGCAAATCCCACATAGCCTTCAAGGTTCTTCTGTTGCTGAGAAAAGCAAAAAGAACCAAGTTATTCATGTATCAACAATACTATTCTGTCACATATTTCAAATTCTATACATTTACCTATTTTAGAAAACTATACAAACTATTATTCATAGCAAATCAAACTGCTTTTAAGGTGTTACCAAAAAAGTATAGTTAAATGATAGTTAATCGATCAGTTAGTTAATATATGGACAAAATGATTTGAACATGAATTAACTGACAATATAAAGGTTAATTATAAAAACCCAGGGGAATGAAATAAAAATTTAAAAAATCTGCCTCAGAGCAAAGATTTCAACTGACAGTAAAAACAAGAAGATTCTCATCAACCAACTAAAGAAGCAAAATAACTGGATTTTTCACAATGAAAAAATTCAAATCCCCTTAAAATTATATTAGCCCTTTTGAATTATCCCCTTTGCGCACAATTACTAACTACCACAGGTATGATATTCTTGAAATTTCTCTTCTTACTCATGAAATGAAATTAAAATGCTGGGTTTAAAGTTAATTTTTTCATAAAGTCTTGAAGGCTTTCATGATCAGTGTCAATCAGCAATAATATCTTTCAAGCTATTATCCCAGGTCCAATTATGTCACTTCATGGTTTCATATGATCCTGCTGCCTCCATCTTCAGGGAAATCAGATTTACCCAGGTTTTAAAGCAAATTATAATTCCACTTTCTATATGGTTTTAGAGTATTTCATGACTTCAACAATAATTTCATGACTAATTCAAAGAAATCTACTTCTAAATCGATGTAGTAAATAAGTATGCCTTTAAACATACCCATTGGTGAGAAATACTGCCCACAGTTCAAACCATCTGATTGAGACTTACTAGTTAAGTCTACCTTAGATGTAGGTCTTATTCATTATTAAAATATAATGGCAGCCAGGCGCAGTGGCCCATGCCTATAATCCCGGCACTCTGGGAGGCAGAAGCAAGAGGACTGCCTGAGCCCGGGGGTTTGGGACCAGTCTGGGCAACTTGGTGAGACCTCGTCTCTACAATAAATTAAATAATTGGCTGGGTGTGGTGGTGCACATGTGGTTTCAGCTACTTGGAAGGCTGAGATGGAAGGATTGTCTTGAGCCCAGCAGGTGCACCCATGTGCACTCCAGCCTGGGTGACAGACTCCGATTCATATATATATGAATATAGGAACATATATATATATATAAAATATATATTAAATGGCAAAATATTTTTTTTTTTTTTTTTTGAGTTGGAGTCTCACTCTGTCG
>NW_007247104.1:287308-307927 GCF_000164805.1 Carlito syrichta
AAGCTAAGTTAACCAATTAAAATGAAAAGTTAATTATAAACATAATAACTAGGAGACTGATCAGATTATAATATGTTAAAGCCAAATATCTGAAAGCCTACTGTATGAGTAGAGCTAAAAATATGTATGCGAGTGGATTGCCTGAGCCCATGGGCTAGAGACCAGCCCAGGTACCTTGGCAAGACCTCGTCTCTACAATAAAAAATCAAAAAAGTAGTCAGGAGTGGTAGCGTGTACCTGTAATTCCAGCTACTTGGAAGGCTGAGGCGAAAGGATCGCTAGAGCCCAGCAAGTTGATGCTGGGGTGGCCAGGAATGTGCCACTACACTCCAGCCTGGACGACAGAGTGAAACTCCAACTCACACACACACACACACACACACACACACATATTTCATCCAACCATAAGTTAAATTTTAGTAGTTTACTAAGACTGCAAAAAGTCTCTATACAAATGTGTAGTATACTCACGGCTACTTTGTAAAGAACACATTTCCATCATTCCAGTGTTCCAGATTCCAACAGAACAAATCCACAGAAGAACAGTATACGAGGAATTCCAAGAATTGTAATGATACATTCAGTCCAAACATGAGAGGCAAATCCATTGAAACAAAGTAAAAGACAAAGGGGAAAAAAATCAAAGTTACTTACATGTAAATCAACAAATAGAGGTAAATTATGAATAAAATGAGAACAGACTTTTTTCTACACATATCTAAGAAAAATATTTTTTTACAGGATATAAGACCCTGTGAGTTTAACTTCATTTCAGCAGGAGAGCTGAACAAAAGACTAAAAGGGCGAATTATCATGCCCTGCATTTGAAATCTTACAGGAAATGGTGGAAAAGATATAAAAGCATAAAGTTTCAGAATCTTATGCTTTTATATCTTTATACAGGAAACAAGTTTTAAATTCAAGAAAAGAAAAATGTAAATTTTATACAATTGTGCTTTGCCAGTTACTGGATTAAGACAACCCAGATCAGATGAATGCATAAGTTTTGGTTACAATTTTTTAAATGTAATGTCGTACTTCAAATTCAAATAGATGGAATGATGAGATGTGACCTGTGAAAACTGAAAGGCAAAATGAAGCACAGTGAAGAATGTAGACAATTCTGTCTGTGAAAAGTATACATTTTTATACTGACACAAATCTGAGTTTTATCACAACCTACTTCAAAACAATTTGAGGCAGTTAAGGTATTAGCACAGCTTTATAGCTAAGGTAATTACATTTAATAAAAATCCAATTTTAAAGTCAACTACAAAATTATTTTTCCCAGAACAAAATCCTCCAGTGACTTCCCATCTCTCTCAAAAGTAAAAGCCTAAGTCCCAATAATGGCCTACAGTAGTTTTCAACCTTAGCTGCATCTTAGAACCACCTGTGGAGCTTTTACAAAATCCTAAATCTTAGTTGCACCCTCAGACCAATCTCTCTCTGGTAGTGGGACCCATCCATCAGTATTTCTTTTCTCTTTGTTTTCTGGGTTTTTTTTTTTTAGTTGGAGTCTCATTCTGTCGCCTAGACTGGAGTGCAGTGGCACGCTCCCGGCCACCACAGTCTCAACCTGCTGGGCTCCGGCGATCCTTCCGCCTCAGCCTTTCAAGTAGCTGAACTACAGGCGCGTGCTACCATGCCTGGCTAATTTTTTGATTTATTATAGAGATGAGGTCTCGCCAAGTTGCCCAGGTGGGTCTCGAACCCACTGACTCAGGCAAACCACTCACCTCAGCCTCTCAAAGTGTGGGATTACGGGCTGAGCCACCAAGTCCGGCTCATCAGTATTTCTTAAAGCTCCTCTGGCAGGCCCAATGTGCAGCAAAAGCTGAGAACCACTAGCAGACACGACCCAGCAAGATCTGGCTTAATTTTCACATCTAGTCTCATCTGCTACCCTTCCTCCCCTTGTTCACTTTTCTTCCCACCATGTGAAACCCTAAGTACTCCCCAAACACCAGACATGCTTTCATTTCATGGTTTTTGTACTTGCTGCTTTCCCTACCTGGAACAGATTATTTGTATTAGTCAAATGTCACTAACAGAGAGGTGTGCCTCAACCATCTTTTTTAAAACTACAACCCTACTCCTCACCCCAGCATTTTGCTGTTTGCTTTATGCTTCTCCTTGGCACTTACCACCATCTAACATACATTTTACCCATCTTGTTTATCGTGATCTCCACTCCACTCCCAATGTGAGCTCCACCAAGGCAGAAATTGTATGAATTACATAAATTGTGCATCAAATAAGAAGCCATCTGGGAGAGTTGAAGAAATTTCTAAAAATAGATTTAGGTTGCACCTTCAAGGAACCCACCAGAAAAATATGTAACAAAAATATCTAAGTTTGCTCCATGTCTTCTTCACTGCTTTATCCTCAGCAACAAGAACAGTCTTTGGCACACAGTATTATTTTAAGACTGAATAAAGAAAAGGGGAGAAAGTATTCAGACAAAGGAGGTAGCCCCTAAATGGTGATGAACTTGGTTCTTCCAAGAAAAAGAAGGTATGTGAACTACAATGAAGTGACGTAGTGGACAAGGAGATGAGTAATAAGAAAAATGAGGTCAGGAAGGCAGGCAGGGATCAGATCATGTGGGACTCAGCCAAAGTAGGAAGTCTGGAAATTATTTTAGGCATGATGGGAAGCCACTGGAGGGTTTTTCACAAGCAAGTGACCTGATTAGTGTTTGAAAGACAGCTCTCACTGCTAAGTGAAGAAGTAGTAGAAATAGGAAAAACTAGTAAGGAGTATACTGCATTAGTCCAAGAAAGATGGTATTGAAGCGATAAAAGATGAGAAGGATTCAGAATATGTTTTATAGGCAGAGTTGACAGGATATTGTTGACAGAGTAGATGTAATCTTGGTGAAGGAAAAGAGACCAAAGATAACTCCTAGGTTTGGGGCCTTAACAACTCAGTGGCTAGTAATAGAAATCTCTTAAAGAAATAGGGAGCAATGGGGGAGGAAAAGATTGGGTGGTGAGGGCCAAAATAAAAAACGGCTTTAACATGTTAAGTTTGAGGTGCCCATTATACATTCAAGGCAAGATGTCTAGTAGGAAGTTAAATACATGTGTCCAGAAACATCAGGGTTGATTGGTGCTGAAAATATAAATTTAGGAATCATCAGCATAAAGATATTATTGAAAAAGGATTGGACTCCCAAAAAGAGGCTCTACATAAAAAGAAGAAGGTCCAGACAAAGCCCTAGAACACCCCAACATTCATCAGCCAGTGAGGTGGAAGAAAAATGAGGACCATCTCAAGGTTGGGGAAGTCATTCAACAGTGCTGAATGGTACAGAGATGTCAGATAAAATAACAAACATGACAATAAAATTTGAAAATAAGGTTACTAGTAACTTTTAACAAGAGCAGTCTCAGCACAGTTTCAAAGAGTGACCAGGATGATTTAGAATAGACAATTATTTGCACATAACCATCACTACATAATAAATAATTTTGAATTTTTTAAAACACATTTTACTTGTCTCTTTCCCCATATGACTGGTTTCTCAGAGAGAAAGAACCATGTCATATTCATTTCTATATTCTTAGGAAAATGCTAACACAGGAGATCGTCAAAAAAGCCAAATAACTACTCTTTTTTTTTTTTGAGTTGGAGTCTCACTCTGTCGCCCTGGCTGGAGGGCAGTGGCCCGCTTCCGGCCACCACAGCCTCGACCTGCTGGGCTCCGACGATCCTTCTGCCTCAGTCTTCCAAGTGGCTGGAACTACAGGCACGCGCTACCACGCCTGGCTAATTTTTTATTTATTTATTGTAGAGATGAGGTCTCACCAAGTTACCCAGGCGGGTCTTGAACCAGCGGGCTCAGGCAATCCACTCACCTCAGCCTTCCAAAGGTGCGCGATTACAGACCGAGCCGAGTCCGGTATGACTACTCTTTTAAGATAATTTCTTCTGAGGAAGAAACCTTGTCCAAAGACAAAAGATTGGTTTGGTTCTGTTGCAAAACTAATTATTCCAGAGTTCATATAAAAGTGTCCCATCAGGCCGGGCAAGGTGGCTCAAGCCTATAATCCCGGCACTTTGGGAGGACAAGGCAAGAAGACTGCCCGAGCCCAGGGGTTCAAGACCAGCCCGGGCAACTTGGCGAGACTTCATCTCTACAATAAAAAAATGAAAAAATTAGCCAGGCATGATAGCACACGCCTGTAGTTCTGGCTACTTGGAAGGCTGCAGCGGAAGGATCACCTGAGTTTATCAGGTCGATGCTGGGGTGGCCGTGAGCATGCCACTGCACTCCAGCCTGGGCGACAGGAGTGAGACTCCAACTCAAAAAAAAAAAAAAGAAAATATACTACTAATAAAAAATTAGTTGATTACAACATATAGACTATTCATATCTCTTAAGAAGTTTTTCTTACCTCAAATTCTAAAACCAACCATGATCTATAATTCAGAAGACTTAACCACCCACTGATTCTTTTCCTGCACAAACAAAATGTTCACAGTGCCAGTGTGAAATATCTCTAGATAAGGAAACATTATTTATAGATGTGGGTGATATACTTGTGGCATTTATAAGCATGTGAATATAAATAAAAGTATATTTACCCAGGCTTCTACCAAAATACCCTCAGGCCTTTAAAGAATACCTTGATTTTAAATATTAGTTATATAAGAAACATTTATATAAAATTTATATATAACGTTTATGTAAAACTAAAAGCAAAATCTTTCAGCTAATGTTAAATCTCCAAGTCAACATTCATATTTAATAAAAATAAAACTACAACTCCATTGTTTAATAGAAAAATCAACTTAGATAAAATATTCAGTAATTTCAGTGCTGAACTTATTTAAACTTATTTCTAGAAATCAAATATACTCAGCTAGGTGTGATGGCTTAGACCTGTAATCCCAGCAACTTTGGGAAGCCGAGGCAGGAGTCCAGGAGTTTGCAACTAGCCTAGGCAACATAACAAAACCTCGCTTCTGCAAAAAATCTTAAAAAAAAAAAAATGTGTCAGGAGTAGTGGTGCGTGCCTGTAGTTCCAGCTACTCAGGATGCTAAGGCAGAAGAACAACCTGAGTCCAGAAGGTTCAGGTTGTGGTAAGCCATGATGGTGCGAGACTCCATCTCTCTCTCTCTCTCTCTCTCTCTCTCTCTCTCTCTCTCACACACACACACACACACACACACACACACACACACACACACACAAATATAATCAAAGCACGGATGCTTCAAACAGGTTCTAAGATTATTGAAACTCTTTAAGAATTCTTTATGTTCTCTTGCCATTTGTTCCTATTCTAAAGAATAAAGTTACCAAAATCTTGTATCTAAAAACCAGATTACCATTTTTAAAGCTCTGAATATTAATTTTTAAACAAATTTCCAAAAGAAAAAAGCAGTAACTTATTTTCAAAAATTAAAAATACTTTTTGATAACAACAAAAAATTGATCAAGGAGAATTGTAACAGAATGGAAGTCTGATAAAACTAAGAATCTGAAAAAACTTAAACACAATCCTGGAACTACAAACCTTCAAAACCCCCCTTCTTCACAGAATGAGATGTTTAGTACAAAACTGAAATGGTTAGAAATAATAATGCACACTCCAAATGACTTTAATATGCCCAGAATTTTCTTACTCTCCTTAGTAACTACAATTAAAAATAAACCAAGCTACAATGACCCAAAGTTTACATCAATAAGTTTAAACTTCAAAAAAATCCATTTTATCTTTCCTGAATAACTCTAAGTTCAATCTGACTCCCTTTGGATTTATATACATAGTTTGACATACAGATGAAAATAATTTTATTTGTTTCTCCTAGAGTTTAAGTAATTCTTCATTTTTAAAAACTACAGACTGCAAAAGGAAAAGATATTGATGCAGAAATGTATTTGTCTATTCCTTAGTATTCCTAACAAAAGCTTTAAATCATACTTGCTTAGTCAAATTCCTACCATTTCTCACATAGCCTAAGGGAAAAGTTAAAGAACTTTATTTGTTATTTAAATGGTTTAAATATAACTGGTCTAAAAATACCTAGATTCTAAAAATAATATAACAAGAGCACTAAAATGTTACAAGATTAAATACCATGTCCTAAATATCAGTTTTTATGTTCCTCACTCCTCCCTCAACTATTTTAAAGATTCATGTCTTACTTTGCATACCCCCAGCTCCCTTTATTTTATTGATATGAGCAACTGCGTGCTGACAGAACCAACTTTTATTTTCTTAATCATATTTTGGATTCTCAGTTAATTTGTTGAAAAGATTTTAATATATAACTCTATAAATACATGTGAGAATTAGATAACTTAATTTTTTTAAAAAATTTTTTGTCTTTGCTCTGAATTTAGGATTGAGATCTTAACTTCAGACTTGCTGACCTCATTCCCTCACTCATTCATTCAACATACTACAAAATGCCAGGCATCTATGTGTGTGCTACCAATTGGGGATACAAGAACTAATAAAAAGAAGGTCCACTGCTCAAGAATCTAATGGGGTGATCAGAGAAACTAGAGGGCAGTTACAATAACAGTGATAAATGCTACGATGCAGGAAAGTATAGAAGAATGTAGGATAGCAAGAAAGGGTACTTCATCCTACTCTGGGGTCAGATCCTTCATATCCTGAACTACTAATGAGCCTTATCTCTGATGAGAGATAAGGATAGGTACTGGAGAATATGGGACTCAGGCAGGTGAGTTATTAACTCCAAAGGCCCAAAAACAGTGTAACCCAAAAATAAAACATTAAATTCCAGACCATGACAGGAGAGGAGGTCGACATGCCTCTTTATACATCTTCCTTTTGGAGTTTAGGCACAATTGACTAACATTAATATTAAAACAGACGTCACAACACTGACAAAACAGACTCTGGGGCAATAAATCTCCCAAATTCCAACCTGACTCTGGTATAGCACAACATGAAAGTTAGCAGGCCTGAAAGGAAATAAATATGAGGGAGGACCCCAAATAAACCCAAAATTGATTTATAAAAAACTGTGTATTTATTCTTACATGTTTAAACTTCAGTCACCTTCAAAGTACTCTCCATTTCATGGAATACACCTATCGAGATGCTCAAAACATTTTCCACTGCTCAAAACAGTTTTTTTACTCATCAATTTTGATGCCTTTTAGTGCTTCTGGAGTTTTCTGTCTCATCTCTTCTACATCAGGAACACGTTTCCCTTTGAGGGCTTTTTTCATTGGGGAAAAAAAAAAGTCAATCGCAGTAAGATCCGATGAAAAGGGAGAGTGGGGCATGGGGAATCATGCTAATTTGGGTCAAAAACTGCTGATCATTCAGTGAAGTGTGGGCAGGTGCACTTGTAAATCACTATCATGAAATGGGCAAATGTATTGAAATTAAAAAAAAAAAAATTCACTGAAGCCAAATGCAGTCTCTCACAACAATGCTAGCTGGTACAGTGATGTTGGTGGGCTCCTAGAACACTTACCTAGTCAAGGAAGTCTATACAAAAAGGGGCCTGCCCTTCAAAAGGATAATTCCAGTTATTTGGGGGGGGTCCCCCCTCAAATATTTTACCATAATACCTTTGACATATTGTGGAATGACCCTGAATCTCCTGGGGGAAATTTGCATCTGCAGAGAATCTCCTTCTCGGATCCAGGGAGATTTAACTAAAAGACCCCAAAAAAGACATTTACCGCCTATTCTCTCTGAAGGCTGTTACTCACAGACTTCATCTACATAGACCCTTGGCTTCCACAACTCCCCTTGTCTTAACTCAAGCATGTCTTTCTACTGACTTCACAATTCTTTATATAAAGTTTAGCTCTTTCAATCACTTACCAATCAGAAAATCTATGAATATACCTATGACCTGTGAGTCACAACTCTGCTTTGGAACATCCTGCCTTTCTGGATACGTATACCAATGTATGCCTTACATATATTAATTTATGTCTTTCCCTGTTAACTTCTGTCTCCTTAAAATGTAGGAAACCAAGCTGTAATCCAACTACATGGGCATATGTTCTCAGAACCTCTTGAGACTGCATCGTATGCCACATTCACTCATATCTGGCTTAGAATAAACCTCTTTAAGTTTTTGTTTTGTTTTTGTTTTTGAGTTGGAGTCTCACTCTGTCGCCCAGACTGGAGTGCAGTGGCCGCTCCCAGCCACCACAGCCTTGACCTGCTGGGCTCCAGCGATCCTTCCGCCTCAGCCTTCCAAGTAACTGGAACTACAGGCACGCGCTACCACACCTGGCTAATTTTTTATTTATTGTAGAGATGAGGTCTCATCAAGTTGCCCAGGCGGGTCTCAAACCCGCGGGCTCAGGCAATCCACTCACCTTAACCTCCCAAGGCGTGGGATTACAGGCTGAGCCACCGAGCCTGGCTCTCTTTAAGTATTTTACAGAGTTTGACTTTTAACAGTTCAATACAATTCATATTTAGGATCTAGATGCTGCAGCTTAGAGGAGGTAAGCAAAAGCCAGATGACAGAGGATTCTGTTGGCCATACTAAGAAACTTAGATTAGACTTCATATTAAAAATGTATGAAAAGCATTAAAGTGAGACAGAAATAGTGTTGGGTAGTTGCAGAAGAATGGAAAAATACCAGCAGTTAAATCATGACTCACAAGAAAAGGACCTGTTTATCAGAGGCTCCAGAAACCTGGTTAAAAGAAGTATTGTCTGCCCCAGCTCAGAGAGTAAAACCTAGTTTAATCCAACATGGAGACAAATTTGACCAGCATGGCCTCCAAGCTCACTGTACGCTCACTGTAATACCTTAGCATACTAACTTGACATGCCTGCCAGTGCCTTGACAGTTGTGGTAGTGACTGAATATAGGCAGAAAAGGGGAGGGTACCCAATTCCAGGGAAAACTGCACTTCTTTCCCAGAAAACCCATTAATATTCTGCCCCTTAATGTGACTATATCACCCCTTAGCCATAGCTCTGAAAAGAACCCTGAATCCTGTTGGGTGAAACTCTAGAATACTCCTGTATTCCCTTCCTCCTGAGTGTGTGTTTTCATTTTACGATAAAACTCTTTTGCTTTGCTTTCATTTCATTCTAACTCATTCTTGAATTCTTTCTCATGACAGTGTCAAGAACATGAGTACTGGGAAGAGGCTGAGGGTCTCAATTGCCTCGGGAGACCCTTCCAAATCCACCAGTATCAAAAGAATTTAAATTAATTCACATGCAGAATCACATTCATACTTTAGAAATTTGCAACTGGCAAGAATATTCACAATGAGCTAGAGGAGAAACGGTAGCAATCCGAGAGCTGTTACACAGTTACTTACGTGAAAAATCAGTACCTGAAGTAAGATAAGAGACAACAGGAATAAAGATAAACATAGGTTAGTACTCTACTCTCCTTAAGGTACCCACTAGCTACATGTAGCTATTGAGCACTTGAAAAGTAGCTAGTCTGAATTGAGATGTGCTAAAAGTGTAAAAATTCACCAGATTTTGAAGACTGAGTATAAGAATGAAAAATATCTTAATGTTTTTATTGATTTCGTGTTGAAATAAAATTTAATATATACTAGTTACATAAAACATAATACTGATATTAATCTCACTTGTTTATTTTTACTTTTTATTTTTTATTTTCTTTGAGTCAAAGTCCCACTCCATCGCCCAGGCTGGAGTGCAGTGGCAGTGTTCACGGCCACCCAGTGTTGACCTGCTGAGCTGGAATCACAGGTGCGCGCTACCACGCACAGCTAATTTTTTGATTTATTGTAGAGATGAGGTGTTGCCAACTTGCCTAGGTTGGTCTCAAACCCCTGGGCTCATGCAATCCTCTCACCTTGGCCTCCCAAAGTCCTGGGATTACAGGCTTGAGCCACTGCACCCAGCTATTTTTACTTTTTAAATGTGGCCATTACAAAAACTTAAATTAGATATGTAGCTTGCATCACATTTATATTGGACAACAATGTGTTAGATACTACAGAGATGAAATGATAGGTCTCTGTAACTAACTGGTAGAAGGGTAGTAAGATTCAGATTTCTGAATTTAGTTTTGAGCAACTGGATAAATAATAAGTACCAACTGTTAAAAGCAGAAATCATCTGAGTTTAAAGTATTAACTGGACTCTGAGGAGACACATGTCTGGTACTCAGCTGTATATATAAAGGTTAGAAATCTAGAAATGTCCATGTTAGACAAATGCTAATATTTTATGTCATCAAAATTTAAATGATATCAAGGCCATGAGTATGAATCCAAACCCAGTATACAGAGTAGGAAGCAGGTCAAGAACCAACATCAACACCCCACCATAACTACATAAACATCCTATGAAAAGGCGAGAGAAAAGAATCAGGAGAATAGATCATAGAAGCATTTCAAAGGAAATCAACTTTAGTGGCCTCCTGAAGGAGTGGTCAACTATACCAAATGCTCTGAAGTGGTCAATATAAGGATACTGTTACTGGGCAATCTACCTTTGTCAAAGCTGTATCAGTTAAAAAACAGGGCAAGATGGCAGATTGGAAATAATTAAGCAGAGAAGAACTGCAATCAGTGGGTGTAAACAATTATTTTTGAATGTTTATCTTTGAAGAGAAGAGAAATAGGGTAAAAGCTAGAGAATACAGAAGGTCAAGGAAGAGTTTTAAACATTAAAACACACACATATACACACACACAAACACAGAGTGAGAGAGAGAGAGAGAGAGACAGACAACCAGCTGTAGGATTCGATCAAAATTGCTATTTTACAGGAAGAGTGCGTAAAAAGTACAAGGGATCAAGAGAGCTGACAATGACAAGTATGGTTGAAGCAATTCAGTAAATAAAAATGGAGAGGAGCAAAGATGGAAGGAAGTGATAGTAAAAAAATGCTAAGGTTGTGGTTAGAAAAGGCTATCCAGGTGATGACTCCACAGGGTATGATTAAAATGATGGCTCAAGGATAATCAAGAAACTAACTTATTAAAAGAGTTTTACACATGGGCCTAAAAATGTCACAGACTGATAGAGCTTGGAGCAGAAAGAAAAACTGAGTGTTAAGTGCCATCTTTTTTTGTTGTTTTTTTGAGTTGGAGTCTAGCTCTGTCGCCCAGACTGGAGTGCAGTGGCCGCTCCCGGCCACCGCAGCCTTGACCTGCTGGGCTCCGGCGATCCTTCCACCTCAGCCTTCCAAGTAGCCGGAATTACAGGCATGCACTACTACGCCCAGCTAATTTTTTGATTTATTGCAGAGATGAGGTCTCGCTGCCCGGGCGGGTCTCGAACCCGTGGGCTCAGGCAAGCCACTCACCTCAGCCTCTCAAAGGCGTGGCTAAGCCACCGAGCCGGCTAAGTGCCATCTTTAATAAACAAACAAACAAAAAAACCAAAGATGTGACAACTGACACATTTAAGAAGGGGAGGATAAACTGTTGCTAAACAATAGAAATTTTAAGAAAGTAGGCCTCCTTTTAAAGAAAAATGGTCTAAAGTCTATACAAGTGCTATCTCATACAAATATTCTAGTAGACACATTAAGAAAGTAAAAGTAAAAAGGTGAAGTTAACTTAATACAAACTTTAACAATATTTTATTCAATCCAATGTATCAATAAAATTATAATTTCAACACGCAATCAATATGCAATTATTATGACATACTTTACATTATTAATCAATCTGCATTCATCTGTAATATGCTTTTGAAATCTAATGTAAATCTTAACACTTACAGCACAATCGCATTTAAGACTAGACACATTTCAGGCTGGGCACTGTGGCTCACGCATGTAATCCCAGCACTTTGAGAGGTCAAGGAGGGAGGATAGCTTGAGCATAGGAGTTCAAGACCAGAATAGACAACACAGTGAGACCTGGTCTCTACAACAAATTAAAAAATTAGCCAGGCATGGTGACACAGCTACTATGGAGGCTGTGGGGGAAGGATTGCCTGAGCCCAGAAGTTTAAGACTGCAGTGAGCTGTGATCTTGCCACTGCACTCCAGCTTAGGGACCAGAGTGCAACTACAACTCAAAAAAAAACAACAACAAACAAAAAAACAACAACAAAAAAACAGAAAAAGAAAAAGAAAAACTAGTCACATTTCAAGTGATCCATAGCCACAGGTAATTAGTGGCTAGCATACAGGACAGAACAGACATATAAAATCTGTATCATTTCCAACAGATATATTAAAAAGTGCAAACTGGGCTGGGCAAAGTGACACACGTCTATAGTCCCAGCTACTCAGGAAGCTGAAGCAGGAGGATTGCTTGGGGCCAGGAGTTCAAGACTACAGTGAGCTATGATTGCACTTGTAGGGAGCTATTATTACACCTGCGAACACCTACTGTACTCTAGCCTAAGCAACACAGTAATCCTCTACCTGAAAGTGAGAGAGAGAAAGAGAGAAAGAGGGGGAGAGGGAGGGAGGGAGGGAGGGGGGAGATGTATGGAAAGAAAAGAAAAAAAAAAAAAGGAAAGGAAACGAAAAGAAAAAACACAAATTGAAATAAATTAGTAAGCAGTGCTCAGTACTGGGCGAGGATGTGGAAAAATAGACGCTCTCCTACATGAATGGTAGAACATAAACGTAAACCACTTATCTGAAGGGCAATTTAAGTCATGTGGACCAAAAGCTTAAGTCTTCATTCTCTTGGGCCCAACAAATTTCCACATCCACAAATTTATAGTCTTGAGAACCAGTAAGACTTAGATAAAAGAACATTCAACAAAACACTGTTTATAACAGTAAAAAGTTATCAAATAAGTTCCAAAAACAAGTGAGACAAAAATTATGGTATTTCCATATACTACAATATCATGCAACCATTAAAAGTAAAGTTTAAGAAGAAAATACATAGACACATAATAACATATTAAATAGAAAAGCCATTCTTAGACAGCACAGAGTGACATAAAAAATTTGGCAGAGTAAAGCCCTCAAAAAATTATCTGCTTCATTAAAAGGAAAAAACTGGCAAAAACTGTCAAAATCAACTTTTCAGAACTCTGGAAATTAACTAAAAGCTTGCAGCAATCCAGGGAATGCTTATTCAAGAAAAAAGACTGAATCTTGGGGAAAAAACAGCAGCGCTTGCTGCATTTTTATTTTGCCCATTCTCATCTCTTTCTCAGTTCCACAGTAAGTAGCCTTAAAAACCAACAGCATACAGTCACAGCAAAAACCAGCAGCCTGGCAGCAAATGGAGGATGCACAACAGGCATGGATTACGGAGAGCCTTCAAAGTCTCATTCCCAAAGAGTTATCCTTATTTGACTTGTTTGGTAGTTCCCTGAAAAAAACTCCACTTACAAGAGACCACAAAGATAACCAAGCAGAGACTTTAGTGACAAAAAATAAAGGCATCACAAAATTAGTTCAAAAAAATCACTAAGCAAATAACAAACAGCAACAACAATAAACCCTACGGGAAAAGGGTGACTCTAACTCCCAGAATAGCCACATTGTATTATTATAATGTCCAGTATTCAACAACAAATTATGAGACTTGGGAAAAAAAAAAAAAAAAGCCCAAAATATGTATAGTCTATATGCGGTGGGGGAGAAACAGACTCTAAGAAAGTCCAGACATACTTTAAATCTACTATTTTAAATATGTTCCAAGAACTAAAGGAAATCATATCTAAAAAACTAAAGGCAAGTATGACAACAATGTTCACCAAATGAAGATCTATAAAGAGATAAATTATTTTTTAAAAAAGAAATTCTGTAGTTGAAAAATACAATAACGAAAAAATTTACTAGAGAGGTTCAACAACACACTGGAATGGGCAGAAGAAAAAATCAGCAAACCTGACAATGGGTCAAATAACATTAACCAATTTAAGTAAGAGAAGAACAGAGCCACAAAAACCTACAGAACAAACATCAACCCTGAAGTAGGGGAATGAAAAAGAAAAGGGGTGGAGACAGGAAGGAAGGGACAGAATGCATGTATGTCTAAAGAAACCAGACTTAAAAACATTCCAAATTTGAAGAAAAACATTAGTCTCCATATGAAAAGCTCAACAAACTCTGAATAGGATAAAGTCAAAGATACTTACAAATCATAAGTTGTCAAAAACCAGAGAGAGAGAGTGCTGAGCACGTGCCAGACAGTGACTCTTGTTTTTTTGGTTTTTTTTTTTTGAGTTGGAGTCTCTCTCAGTCGCTCAGACTGGAGTGCAGTGGCTGCTCCCAGCCACCGCAGCCTCGACCTGCTAGGCTCCGGCGATCCTTCCGCCTCAGCCTTCCAAGTAACTGGAACTACAGGCGTGTGCTACCACGTCCGGCTAATTGTTTTGATTTATTGTAGAAATGAGGTCTCGCCAAGTTGCCCAGGCAGGTCTCAAACCTGCAGGCTCAGGCAATTCACTCACCTCGGTCTCCCAAAGGAGCAGCACATGAGAAGCAACTGTATGTTCAAGGGACTGTCAATAATAATAATCAACATCCTAACAGAAACCACAGAGGTTAGAAGGACGATGGATGACATATTCAAAACATTAAAAGAAAGACTGCCGACCAAGAATTCCATAGCTAGCAAAGACAGCCTTCAAAAGTGAAGAATTAAAACACCCTCTGGCCAGGCTCAGCCTATAATCCAATCACTTTGGGAGGTCAAGTGGATTGCCTGAGCCCGCGGGTTTGAGACCAGCCCAGTTAACTTGGTGAGACCTCATCTCTACAATAAAATAAAAATTAGCCAGATGTGGTAGTGCACGCCTGTAGTTCCTGCTACTTGGAAGGCTGAGGCAGAAGGGTTACTGGAGCCCAGCAGGTTGATGCTGGGGGGGCCGTGGGTGTGCCACTGCACTCCAGCCTGAGCTACAGAGTGAGACTCCAACTCAAAAATAAAAAATAAATAAAATAAAATAAAATAAAACAAAACACCCACTAATAAACAAAAACTGAGAGAATTCCTCACAAGCAGACCTGTCCTGCAAGAAATACTTAAAGGAATCATTCTGGTTAAACTGGAAGGACACTGTAAGACAGTAATTGAAATCTACAGGAAGAAAATAATATTACTGGTAAAAGTAAGTAAAAGGTAAATGTAAAACATAGTATATTGGGGGGAAACCCACAATTATCTTTTGGAGGGCAGGCCCCTTGTAGTACAGACTTCTCCTACTAGGTAAGTGTTCTAGAAATTCATCTACATTAACGTACCAGCTAGCATTGTTGTGAGTTGCTGCACTCAATTTCGGTGAATTTCTTTTGGAGATTCTTTCAACACGTTTGCCCATTTCATGATGGATGATTTACAGGCGCACTTGCCCATGCTGTTCTGAGTGTTCAACAGTTTTTTTTTTTTTTTACCAAAAATGGCACAACCCCCACACCCCACACTCCCTATTCACCTGAAAAAAGCAAACTTTCTTTTTGTTTCCCCATGCAAAAAGTCCTCAAAGGGAAATGTGTTGCTGATGTGGAAGAAGTGAAACAAAAAACAGCAGAAGCACTAAAAAGCATCCAAACTACTGCGTTCAAAAACTGTTCTGAGCAGTGGAAAAAATATCTCAGTGTATTGCACCAAATGAAGGTGACTGAAGTTTAAATGCGTGCAAATAATATATTTTTTTTAATAAATAAATTCCAGTGTTTTGGAGATTTCCCCCTCATATTTGATAAAGGACTTATATACAGAATATATAAAGAATTCTTGTAAGTGAACAATAAAAAGACAACCTAATTAAAAACTAAACAAAGCACTTTAACAGACATTCCTGCAAAGAAGATATACAAATTGCCAATAAGTACGAGAAAAGCTGCTCATCATTTGCTAGGATTAAAACCACAATGATACCACCTCCTATCCAGTTAAAATAAAAAAAGACAGACAATAACAAGTGTGGACAAGGATGTGAAAAAACTGGAACCCTCATACATGGCTGGTGGAAATGTAAAATGGGGCGGCTGCTTTTGAAAACAGTTTGGCAGTTCTTCACAAAAGTTAAACTATAGTTACCCTATGACCCAGTAATTTTATTCCTAGGTATATATATCCAGGAAAATAGAAACCATATGTCCACATAAAAATTTGTATTCAGATGTTCACAGCAGCATTATTCCTAACAGTCAAAAAGTAGAAACAACCCAAATATCAGCTAATGAATGAGTAAAAGAAATGTGATAGTAAGCTATGTGTGACTGACGTCTATAATTGCAGCACTTTGGGAGGCGGAGGCAAGAGAATTGCCTGAGCCCACAGGTTCAAGACCAGCCTGCGCAACTTGGCAAGATCTCATCTTTACAATAAAAAAAAAATTAGCCAGGTGTGGTGGCGTGCACCTGTAGTTCCAGCTACTTGGAAGGCTGAGATGGAAGGATCGCCTGAGTCCAGCAGGTCGAGGCTGCAATGGCTGTGAGCATGTCACCGCACTCCAGCCTGGACGACAGAATGAGACTCTGACTCAAAAAAGAAAAAAAGAAATGTGGTAGTATACATACAATGGAATAATATCTAACAATAAAATGGAATGAAGTACGTACTACTGAGATATGTTATGACATGGAATTTGAAAGAAGCCAGTCACAAAGGACCATATACATGATTCTATTTACATGAAATGTCCAAAATACATGAATTCACACAGATAAAAAGTAAATTGACTGGTAACGATAGCTCATGCCTGTAATTCTAGTACTTTGGCAGAAGGGATCGCTTGAGGCCAGGAGTTTGAGACTAGCCCAAGCAACACAGCAAGAACTCATCTCTACAAAGAAAAAACTAAAAATTAGCCAGGTGAACCAGTGCATACCTGTGTTCCTAGCCACTAAAGAAGCTGGACTGGGAGGATCACGTGAGCCCAGGAGTTCCAGGCTGCAATGAGCTGTGGAAGTGCAGCTACACTCCAGCTTGGGCAACAGAGCAAGACTCTATCTCTAAAAAAAATTTTTCAAAAATTAAAAAAAAGTAAATTAGTGGTTGCTAGGACAGGGAAAAGGAGAAAATGGGGACTGACTGCTAATGGTTCATGGTTTTTTGGGGGCTGATGAAAATGTTCCTAAAGTAGAGTGATGACAGTTGCACAACCTTGAATATACTAAAAACCACAGAATTGTATACTTCAAAGGGGTGAATTTTATAGCATGCAAATCATCTCAATAAAGCACTTATAAAACAAGCTTTACTGATAATATACTATCTTTCATATGATTGGGATTGTTATATCTCCTGTCTCACATCTATTTCAACTGAGCAAAAAGATAGTGAGGAAAAATAAACCAGAAACTCATAAGACTAGTTAGTTACCTCTATGAACACGTGGGAAAGTGGTAGGAAAAGGGAGAATGAAAACAGGGTAAAATAAAGGTGAAAGGAGAAATTGTGAGTATACTGTTTTATAGAGTTATCTATTAGCATCATGGTAATGTTCCATACACCCTCCAATAAAAAAATAGCCAAGGCCGGGCTCAGTGGCTCAGCCTGTAATCCCCACCCTTTGGGAGGCAGAGGTGAAGGGACTGTCTTGAGCGCACGGGTTCAAGATAAGCCTGGGCAACTTGGCAAGACCTTGTCTCTACAATAAATAAAAAATTAACCAGGCATGGTAGCGCGTGCCTGTAGCTCCAGCCACCCAGAAGGCTAATGCAGAAAGATCACCGGAGTCCAGCAGATTGACGCTGGGGTGGCTGTGAGCATGCCACTGCACTCCAGCCTGGGCCACAGAGTGAGACTCCAACTCAAAAATAAAAAATAACCAAAATTAGCCTGGATGTGATAAGAGTCCAAAATGGAATAAAAATAGTAACAAATGAAATTAACTACATTTCAAAAGGATAACATAAAGACACTGAAGAAGGTGGGAAAGAAAAGAACATAAGTAACTTTGAAAAACAGTATTTAGATTGGTAAAGTGTATTAACTAACAATGAAAAATTAATAGTCATGTGTCCACACTAATAATAAATAACTGAATGAATAAATGAGAAAAACTCTTCCTTACAATAAAATCCCAACTTTAAAATATAGCATGATGTAAACAGAAAATCATTAAGACAAATAGCACAGTTATTATTGCCATAGGCTATTAGTACAGCATAAAGCTAAAAAATATACATAAGGCACTACTCTAGCAAGTAAATATATGTACAACAGCAACTCTGAAGTTACATCTGCATGCATTACAGAATTTAACAAATATGTAAATAAGTTGTGGATGATAGTCTGATTTCTCAATGTTAAAGGATTTACAAATTAGGAAATGAGAAGGGCTAAACTGAACCCTGTAAGTAAACTGTGTACCAATATAAATTCATGACTTTTAATATACATATGCACATATATTTACATACACATATAGAAATATAGATGTGTGTATGTATACAAATTCATATACTTCCTACCTCTGTGTGCTCAAAATACCTGGAAGCCCAATATCAATGAGCACTTCTAGTGCCTAAATCTTGCTTTCTAACTAGTATTCTCAAATAAAAGGAACCTGGACTCCTTGGACAATGGTTGAGTTCAGGACTTAGGCAAGAAAAATATAAGATGAACCAGAAGGTAAAGAACTGCCCCCAAAAGTGATGGGCGCATGTTAAAAGGATGGACAAAAGACAACTTGAAAGAGCTCCCAATGGACAACTTGAGCAACAAAACAATGAAAACATTCATATTCAAAAGATCATATTTATAAGTAATTGAATGAATTAATAAATAAAAGAGAAAAGCTCTTCTTCACAATAGAATCCCAACTTTAAAATGTAGCATGATGTAAACAGAAAAATCACTATTAACATTACCAGCACAGTAATAATTGCCACAGGCAAGAATCATTGACAGGTGCTAAAATTAGTGGGGAAAAGTATAATGAGAGATAAGATATATGAATAGTCCAACAAAAAGCTAGCACCTAAAATATACCAATAATTCTTACAATTCAATAAGACAACCCAATTAAAAAATGTACCAAAGATATCGACCAACCGCCAAAGACAACATGGATGGCAAATAAGCACAGAAGATCCTCAACATCATTAGCCATTAGGAAAATACAAATTAAAATTACCACGGAAATTATCTCCCCATATCTATAACAATGACTACAATTAATAAAAGTGACCATTCCAAGTGTAGATAAGCATGAAGAAAAACTGAAATTCGTATACACTGCTGATGGAAATGTAAAATGTTACTACTAGGCAGGAAAACAGTTTTGCAATTTTTAAAAAAAAGTTACACATACACCTACCATATGACTCAGTCCAAGTATTTGACCAAAGAGAAATAAAATCTTGTGACACCATCTTTACAGTTTTTTAAAAAGTTTACTGAAAAAAAATCTGAAACAAAATGATCCCCAACTTTTAACATTGGTTGTACTTTGCTAACTAGGCTTAGAAGTTCAGTTTTCTTCTATATACCATTTTCTAAGTGATTATTATGAATCTTGAAGCATTTTCATTAAAAAAAAAAAAAAAGTCACACAGAAAGATAAAGAAGGTATATGCACCAAAAGTCTGGATTTACTTTTTAACCTTTAAGTCAGATGTTTTTTATTTTCCATTTTTGACAAATTTATTATATACTGCAAAGGAAGAAACTGTAGACGATAATTCTAACAAGATCTTAATTAGGATGTGAATATGAGCAATGCAGAGAAATAAAGGCTGGAATACTAATAAGATAAAATGAATGAATAGCTAGTTAGCTGTATGTCAACTTCAGCAGAATTATATAACACAAAGATCCAAGGATTTTATCCCCTCAATTAAATTCAGATAGTACTATTTGAAAATTTGATAAAACCTAAAGATACACCTATCTAACCTGAAAATGATAAAAGCTGAGAAAGGTAACAAATACTTTATATGACACACTAAGAATCCAAATGAAATTTAATATGGAAATATGTAGATACAAACCATGTGTTTTTCCCCCACTCCAAACTAGAATAAGACAAAATTTTAATGAAGGTCAGAACTATAACAATTAAGAAATAATGCAGAAAGTGGTGAGACACATTTCACCTATTATATCAAGTGCATCTAACTTTAAAAAAAGTTTTGAATATGCAAGATAAAACAACAGCAGCAGAAAAGGAAAAGGTAGAGGGAGACATCTTAATTAACAGTATGTGTCCTAAATTAATAAGAAAATTAAGTTGCCCTCATTAACAGATCTATAGAACAAGACAGAAGACAGACCTATTCTGATCTGTAGTTTTAAGATTACAAGGTACTCAGTTCCTGATGTCAGCAGGAATATGTACAAATTGAATAAAGTTCAGAGGGAGTAACAACAATGGTTAGAGGGATATAAACTCCTGCCATACAGACATTGTTAAAGGAAATAGAAAAGGTTAATCACAGCCTTAGAGACCTGAGAGGTGTCTTCAATGAGAACCTTTGAAAACAAACTTTCAACTCTATATAAAAATAGGAGGAAAAAAGTAACAGAGCTATTCAAAGAGGACATGTCTTTCTTAGAAGATAGTGAGTTTCTAATACAGGTTAGACCAACTCTGCCCCTCAGACATATAATGCAAGTCACACATGTAATTTTAAATTTTCTCATAGTCACATCAAAAAAGTTAAAGAATGCCAGGCACAGTAGCTCATGCCTGTAATCCCAGCAGTTTGGGAAGCTGAGGCGAGAGGACTGCCTGAGCCCAGGAATTCAAGACCAGCCCAGCAGGTCAAGCCTG
>NW_007247104.1:308121-314927 GCF_000164805.1 Carlito syrichta
GGGGAAATAAATTAATTGTATTAATGTTTCCTTTAATTCAACATATCCAAAATAATATGTCAACATGTACACAATATAAAATTAATGATATGTTATATTCTTTTACCATTAACTAAGTCTTTTCAAAATCTTCTGTATTTTACCCTTACACCACATCTCAATTCAGACTAGCCATAGTTCATGTGCTCAACAGCCATATGGAGGGACCCCCCAAAAACCAGAAATTATCTTTTAAAGGGCAGATCCCTTGTGGTACAGAATTCCCCCACTAGGTGTTCTGGGAACCCACCAACATCAGTGTATCAGTTAGCATTGTTTGAGAGATGGCATTCAGCTTCAGTGAATTTTTTCTAGAGATTTTTTTAGAGTGTTTGCCCATTTCATGATGGGTGATTTACGAGCCCACCAACCCACACAGCACTGAGTGTTCAGCAGTTTTTGACCAAAAACGGTATTATTCCCTTACCCCACCCTCCCTATGCACCCCATCTCGCCCCAAGTGACTTTTGTTTCCCTGTATGAAAAAGTCCTCAAAAAGAAACGTATTGCTGATGTGGAAGAGATGAAACAAAAAATGGCAGAAACACTAAAAAGGCATCAAAATTGACAAGTTCAGGCAGTGTCCAAAGTTCTGCACAGTGTAAAAAGCATCTCAACAGGTGTATTGCATCAAACAAAGAGTACTTTGAAAATGACTGAAGTTTAAACATGTAAGAATAAAATACACAATTATTTATAAATCAACACTTTTTTTTGGGGTTTTTTTGGGAGGGGAGTCCCCCTCTAGTATATGCTTGTGACTACCATGGATAGTTCAGGGTTAGACAGTCACAGGTAAGCCGCAGGGGGAATTAGAGTACTGTTACCATGATTATACTAAGTGACTTAATACATCTTCTTCCAAGTCTGAGAGCTCATGAAAATATCAAAAGACTACGAAAAGTATCAAGAACATACTCAAAAATTTTAAAGGATTAATTTTATTTCATTTTAATCAGTCATTATTGTATCCTGTGCCCTCATAACATATACGCACTCTGTATTTTACTGTAACATTCTGAACACAACACAGCAATTTTGTATAAGAATTCAAGTTATTCCTATTACTTAATATATCTCTTAAACTAGATTCTTAAAGATATCAAAATGATTCCTTATCAGAATACCAAATCCCATGACTCATAAAATGTTTGACTGATAATCATCTGAGTACTGCCTAATAAAAATAAAATATTATGACCCGTTCTTTCAAAATTTTCTATAAGCTTCCTTACATTAAAATACTATGTAGGAAAATGAAAATCCAACCCTCGGTATGGACTGAATTGTATCCCCTCAAAATTCGTATGTTTAGAAGTTCTAACCCCCAAGGTGACTGTATTTGGAGACAGGGCCTTTATGGAGGCAATTAAGGTAGATGAAGTCATAATGGGTCCTAATCCAAGATAGAACTAATGTCCTTATGAGAAGTGAAAGAGATACCAGAGACCAAAAAACAATCCTGCTAGCACCTTTATCTCGAACTTCCATCTTCCAGAAATGTGAGAAAATAAATGTCTCACTGTGCAAGCCACCCAATCTGCTATAGCAGTCCTAGCAGACTAATACATTTCCTTTTATTTTTTTCAGTTGGAGTCTCACTCTGTCGCCCAGGCTGGAGTGTAGTGGCCGTGATTACGGCCACCGCAGACTTGACCAGCTGGGCTCAGGCAATCCTTCAGCCTCAGCCTTCCAAGTAGCTGGAACAACAAGCACGCGCCACCACGCCCAGTTTATTTTTTTTATTTATTGTAGAGACGAGGTCTCATCAAGTTGCCCAGGCTGGTCTTGAGCCCCTAAGCTTAGGCAATCCTCTCGCCACACCCTTCCAAAGTGCTAGGATTACAGGCTTGAGCCATCGCTCCCGGTAATACATTTCCTTTTAAAAAGTAAGAACATCATAAGCAGAGGCAAGGATATTAAACATTACTCAATTTGAATAGGAGGAAAATGCCAAACCAAGGAAGCCCTAAAATGACTGCCTAAAACTTTTTAATAAAATAATGTATAAAGAATCATAAGACAGTATAAGTATAGCTAGGCAGAAGTCTGAATTCCAGTATCTGCTGTAACTTAGAACTGTACTTCTGAGCCTTAGATTGGGATAATGTCTCGATGCAGTTGCTTGTAAGGTATACATGAAACAACATAAAGACTTGAGCATGTCATATACAATATGTACAATAAATGACAGAGGTTACAGTGGCTGTGCTATACGTGATATCTATTATTAAGGCCTCTGTACTTTGATCTTACAGATAAGTGATTCCCAAATCTGGCTGTAATCAGAAGCATCTGGGGAGCTTTTGATACAGATACCTGGACCTCAGTCTACAATTAGAAATTAGAATCTGCTTGAAGGGCCCAAGAAATAGTACTTTCAAGAACCCCAGAAGCCAACACAATAAATAATAATAGGTATTTAAAGTTCTGCAACAGTTAGGTTATTTTACAAATGTAGTGCTTTAACACATAATAATCTTACAAAGATTTGTTAAATGAAGTGGAAGACTGAAAGCAGTAAGACCAATGAGGAAACTACTCTATGTGGGGAAAAAAAAAGTGCTTTGTTTACCTTGGCTAGATTCTAATTTGTTAAATGAAATATACTAGCAACCAACTATACCTAGAATACCCAGTCTTCAATTAAAAAGCAAAGAACCTCTCAGTCCTACCCCAAAACTTTCGATCAGATTCAAATAAGAAACCTTTCCATCAAGCATAAAACCCCTTAGTCCCCTTAACAATCTCCTTAATTTTGGCCAGTACTAATGTTGATAGTAATTTATCTCATATACCATACTATAAATTTGCATGTCTGTGGTAGTATTTCTGCATTTTCTCCATGATCAAATATTTAACTTTCTTTTTTTTTTTTGAGTTGGAGTAAATATTTAACTTTCAAAAAAAGAGGGGATACAACTTTTCAGCAAATCTAAAATTATTCCAAAATTTCAAGAAGAAAAATGGGCTATGTTTCTGTAATTATCTTTCCAAAAGTTCAGCACCATGCTCTTACACAAACTTACATACTTAAGGTTGGTCTACTTGCCAGCTAAGTCATTCTAGTTGTCTTTTTGGCTCACAGTTGAGTTAATCATCTTCCTAAAGTAACTCCTAATTGTTCTGGATTAGACCAACTTTTAGATTCTAATACAAAATCCAACACAGGACTGACTAGTTCCATGTGGTATCACTAATTTCATCCATTCATGCCAAGTTCTCATTTTCCCAAACTTAAACTACTCAACTTACCCCTCTCCAGCAACAAGAAAGCTACCAGACTACAAGTTGTCCTCTGAGCATCCAGTCTTTACAAATTATACAATGACCTACATATTTGGGGTTTGGTAATTCTTTTGTATTTGTACATTATAGTATACATCCACAAAACCAGGGACCATTCCTACTTAAATTGGTTTCTCTTTCATCCAGCATATCCATTACATAGAATATAGCTGAGAACCACAGAAAGAGAGCTCTAGCTCAATGCTTAACCAATAACAGACCCTCAATAAAGACATAAACCAGGAAATAAACTGAGCAACTAAAACACAAAGACTAGATAGCAAACTGGGTAGCTACAAACTTCAAGAGCAGAAGAAGGTAGGTGCATCCCTGAAAGCAGAAAAATGTAAAAAGCTATGTACAATTATTTTTTAATAGCCCCATATTATATAAGTCAAAACACAAAAGCAAATATTCCTGATGGTGATTTTTTTTTTTTTTTTTTTTGAGTTGGAGTCTCACTCTGTCACCCAGACTGGAGTGCAGTGGCCTCTCCCAGCCACCGCAGCCTTGACCTGCTGGGCTCCAGCGATCCTTCCACCTCAGCTGATGGTGATTTTTAAAAGTTCAGTATATTTGGCTGGGCGCCGTGGCTCAAGTCTGTAATCCCAACACTTTGGGAGGACAAGGCAAGAGGATTGCTTGAGTCCATTGGTTCCAGACCAGCCTGAGTGATATGGTGAGACCTCGTCTCTGCAATAAATCAAAAAATAAGCCGGGCGTGACAGCGCACGCCTGTAGTTCTGGCTACTTGAATGGCTGAGGCGGAAGAATCGATGGAGCCCAGCAGGTCGACCCTGGAGTGGCTGTGAGTGTGCCACTGCACGCCACTCTGGGCGATGGAGTGAGACTACAACTCAAAAAAAAAAAAAAGTTCAGTATATTCTACTGAAAGCAGAGAAGCTAAACTTTTTACACATAACAAATATCTCTCTAGTAACATAAGAAATGTAAATTAAAACAAGTTTTTGGCATTAAACTAACAAATACCCCAAGAAAATAACTGGGTGAGAGAAAAGAGCTTGTTTAAAGATACTCTTAAAAATACTATTTATAATTCTAATGTGTTGAAATGATAAAATATCCTGAAATAATAAAATAGCTAGGCAAATTATAACACTGGAATACCATACACATATTTAAAATAACCTACACATAGGCTAATAAACCAAAAACTGTATTGAGTACTTGATTTTGTATAAAAATTAAAGAGTTTTCAGAGTACTTTCACATATGCAACCTTACAATATAACACGCACCTGAGGTTCTTAACCCTGGCTATTCATCAAAATTATGCAGAATACTTAAAATGCAAACTTGTGGGCCCCACTTCCCATCTAATAAATTAAGGAACCTCCAAGTGTACTAAGGAAACATTTCCAATGCCCACCCAGGATTTAGAACCACTAATCGCTAATAAACCCCTAATTACAACCATGAAAAAAAATTTGTAATAAATAACACAAATTAACCTACAATGATTGAAATAATTTAACGTCTTTTCCCCCCTCCTGGTTAATTTGCCTCAATTACCCATAGAAGGAACTAAGTTTACATAGTAAACTTATTGTCATTATTATTATTCTGAGTTGGAGTCTCACTCCGTCACCCAGGCTGGAGTGCAGTGGCATGCTCACGGGCACCCCAACATCAACCTGCTGGGCTTGGGATCTCTGGGTGATCCTTCCACCTCAGTCTTCCAAAGGAGACGGAACTACAGGCACACACTACCATGCCTGCCTAATATTTTATTTACTTATTTACTGTAGAGACGAGGTCTCGAGCCTGCCGGCTCAAGCAATCCACTCGCAGCGGCCTCCCAAAGTGCTGGGATTACAAGCAAAGTCACCGAGCCCGACCAAACTTTTTATTATTAAAAATGGTATAAAATGTTGATAACTGAAAGTACGTTAGTTATTGAAAATTTTTTTCTTGTACAGATCACCTCACACCCCAGAATGCTACATGAAACAAATGAGGTGGTACCTTGGTTTTTTAAATAATATAAACAGAAAGAACTAATATAAAATTACTATGAGAATTTTGTCTCTTCTTACACAAATACTTATCTCACTCAAAATATTTACAGGTTCTCTAAAACTGAAAGA
Organism: Carlito syrichta; assembly: GCF_000164805.1. Taxonomy (NCBI): domain Eukaryota; kingdom Metazoa; phylum Chordata; class Mammalia; order Primates; family Tarsiidae; genus Carlito; species Carlito syrichta. The sequence goes on from NW_007247104.1 coordinate 313,557, forward strand.
CAACACATACCAAAACATTCCTCAAAAAAGAATGAATTCTGATTACAATCTGAATGGACAATTTGAATATATAAGGATACAAAATGTCATTTGTGCAAAGAAACACTAGCATAACCCCTAGACTGAAACAAAAGTGCTGTAAATGTACTAGCAGAAATTTTAAATAAGTAAACACTTAAGTACTATCCAAGAAACTGGTAACCTCAGTCTTGCTTTGAAGGACATGGAAGTTTCACACAAATCATTCTTTTCCAATTTCCTTCAACTCTGTTCACAAATTCACTTTCTAAACATAACATAAAAATTCAAAGCACAAATAAATACATTTACAATAATCTTAAAATGCTTATTTTCTATCCTAGATGTCTCTTCTGGTATTGAGACCCTACAAAAAAACAAGACATGCCCACTTGGATGTCCCCTAGGACTCTTAATTTCATGTTTTAAACTACTTATTTCAAGAAATGGTACCTACTCATCAACCCATTCACTCAAGTCAAATATTCTGGATTCATTATTTACTACCCACATCTTCACTAATACCTCACCACATCCCCTTCATGCCCTTTGTCACTGCCCTACTTCTGTCCATCTTTTAGTCCTAAGACTGCCACATTAACCTCCCTAGCTCACTGGCCCTACCTTGGTGCCCTATCCAACCCTCATTAGAATTCGCATTCTCGCCGGGCTCGGTGGCTCAGCCTGTAATCCCGCGCCTTTGGGAGGCTGAGGTGAGTGAATTGCCTGAGCCCGCGGGTTCGAGACCCACCGGCAGCGAGACCTCATCTCTACAATAAATAAAAAAAAAATTAGCCGGGCGTGGTAGCGCACGCCTGTAATTCCAGCTACCTGGAAGGCTGAGGCAGAAGGATCGCCGGAGCCCAGCAGGTCGAGGCTGCGGTGGCCGGGAGTGGCCACTGCACTCTAGTCTGGGCGACAGAGTGAGACTCCAACTCAAAAAAAGAAAAGAATTCGCATTCTCATGGTTATCACTCTTCTTTTAAAATCCTTCAATAAAGATTTTTTAAAAAATCCTCAACACAGCATACCAGGTGTCTACTTATATCCCTCTAGCCTCATAGTCTGATTTCTAAGTCTAGACTAAATATCCTTACTCCTCCTTCTCCTTTACCTAATAACTCTATCTACCTTTAAAGATTCACTTTGTTCAGTGTGGAAAAGGTATCCTGTTCTGTACTCACACTGTATGATATACATACCTTTAAATCACATCACAAATTATTTACTAAGTACATGCCAGGTACTTAGTAAATACCTGGGAATACAAAAGTGAACAAAACACAGTCCTTTTTTTTTGAGTTGGAGTCTCACTCCGTCGCCCAGACTAGAGTGCAGTGGCCGCTCCCGGCC
>NW_007247104.1:315009-321985 GCF_000164805.1 Carlito syrichta
CCTCAGCCTCCCAAAGGTGCGGGATTACAGGCTGAGCCACCAAGCCAGTACTGACTTTTAAGACACAGTAGAGGCCGGAAAGTAAACAGTCAATTGCTATATAGTCTGATAACTTTTTAAAACTAACACGGAATGCTTATTATATGCTAGGCATCATGCTAAGGATTTGTCATGTATTATCTTATTTAATTCTCAAATACCCTTATGATTCCCACTTTACAGAGAAGAAAACATAAAAGTTCTGTTATTTGCCTAATGCTCAGCTTTAAAGTTGGGATTTGAATCCAGATCTGACTCCAGAACCTAAGCTCTTAATCACTATGCCTCTACTTCTATTGTCACAGCACTGAACTCAGTTTCTACTGTGCCCAGCACACAGCAGGTCAACAAATATATTTGTTAAATGAATAAATTAGAGGGCTAAAGTTCTAATCTAATGCTTTGACATCAATACTACCAATACCTAATACCAATGTTACAATAACGTAACATCAACACATTACTGATGTAATGACTTACTATCAATACTACCATTTTAACTGGTAGTCTCTGGCTTCAAAGAGTTCAAAACCACTAAAACACTAACAAATATGAAGCGATCACTAAACAAATGTTAAATAATCAATGTTCCAAGTTACTCATCATGTCATGTTGACAATAGCAAAATAGTGGAAATTAATTTCTACAAGCTATTAATTAAATAAAATGCAGTCTATCCACATGCTATGGTCTGAATGCGTTTCCTCACAAATCATTATGCTGAAACTTAACCACCAAAGTGATAGTATTATTGAGATTAATGACCTTATAAAAGAGATGCAAGGGAGCTATCTGCCCCTTTTACCTTCTGCCATATGAAAATACAACATCTGTTCCCTTCAAAGGAAGCAGCATTGAAAGTGCCATCTTGGAAGCAGAGGCTTGGTCCTCACCATATACAGAAGCTGCTGGCACTGTAATCTTAGACTTCCTAGCCTCCAGACGGTAACAAATAGATCATAAAGATTACCCAATCTTGGGTATTTTGTTATAGCAACACAAACAAACTGAGACATCATATATAATAAATTTATGTAGCTGTATAAAAGAGTAAGAATGCTATTTATGTGCTGACATGGAATAATCCAAGACACACTAACTGGAAAAGACAAGGTAAGAAAGAAAGTGTGCCTTATGCTACCAAGGGTGGAGGCAAGAAGATTATATGCTTTTAATTTCCATATGCAACACCACCTTTGGAAGAACATACAAGAAGCTGTTAACATATGTTGCCTGAGGAATAGGAAATTGAGTGACTTGGAGGTTAAGAGTAAGAGGAGATTTCACTATATATCTCTTTTTAACCTTTTGAATTTTGAACCAAATGATATTACCTGTTCAAAAAATAAACTCCCAATATAATAAAAAGCAATTTCAGAAATGAAAAATCACTATAGCATCCATGAAGGCATGGCCATAGCTTTCTTGATTGCTATAGTTTCACAGTGTCTGATTGCTGCTTAAATCAAGTACATGTTAAATCAACAAATGAAGTTTACAGAAATTTCAAATTGTCACTGCAGGAATATTACAAACATATTTCACAAAGAACTGTAAAACTGGGGGAAAATGGTTTTGATTTTCCTGAAAACAGTCAATTACAGCCAAAGATTCAGGGCCTCATCCAAAGCCTACTTATGGTTTATCAAACTCTGAAACACTACTAAAATCTGTATTCTTTTAAAAGTACCAAGGTGATCATTTTAACTATTCTTTCAAGTTTTCTGCACATCTGAAATCTTATTTAATAAAGAAGTGAGGGACAAAGGGGAACTTTTAAAAAGCTATCCAGAAAAAACACTTTAAGTGAGTTAACTGTAGACATGTTATAACTCAATAAAGTTGTTTTTAAAAAAGCCAAACTAATCTATAACTATTAGAAAGCAGATTAGTGGTTACCTGGAGCAATAGGAAAATAACTGCAATAGGGCACAAGAAACTCTGGGAAGGTGGAAATGTTTTTGTACTTTGATCAGAATAAAGGCCACAAAATGTGTGTATACATATGTCAAAATTCATTGAAATATTTTAAATCTGTGCTTTTTATATGAAAGCCATACCTGAAGAAAGTTACTCAATAATTGGGAAGCATTAGAAATGCAGATTCCTGGGGCCTTTTCCCAGAAATTGTGAACCAATGGGTTTGCAGCAGGAACCAGTTAATCTGCATTTTTTAACTCCAGGCTATGGTTGACCCTTCATGCATGAGGATCATCAATTATACTTTGGAAAACACCTAGTACAGTGTATGTCCAGTAATTATTGATCATGCTTTCCAAAAATGAGGTTGATGCATATGTTTGTAGCATTTGTTTTTGGCATGGCAACACCAGTGCTGGGAATTTGTTTATCGTTTGTCATTTATCATGTGAAGTGACAAGTTGTCCTTTTGAATACACTTTGCATTTTGCAAATTTGAAGAAAGTTAGCACTATCTGTGGGCTAAAGAAGATGGAGTGTCAAGGGGAAAAAAATGTAACCCTTCCGACATATTCTTCTGTTTGAATCTAACAAAGAAGTAAAGGCAGCGAAGGCGGCTCAAAACATTTGTGCCACGTACAGGGAGTGGGAAAAGCACTATAAGAAAGTGGTTTTGTTGTTTCAAAGAGGGCCATTTTGACCTGAGTGATTCTCCACTTTCAGGAAGACCACTGAGCTCTGATGAAGACCATTTAAATGCTTTAATCCACAATCATCCACATCAGTCAACCCAAGAACTGGCAAATGTGATGAACTGTGACCAATCAACCATCATGTGACACAAGACAAAAATGCTATGAACTTATGCATCAATCCAGGTAATTCCATTTCTAAATTTGGGAAATACTAAGAATATTAAGTGATAGAAGAAAGAACTAGGGAATAAGGTGGTTAAAGACTGCTTCCTCATCTCCTTCAGTCCTTCAATATTATACTATATGCTATAATCCATCACCTAGTACAGTATTTCTCAATCAGGAGTGATTCATTCCGCCCTGCCCCCCTCAGGTGAAATCTGGCAATGTCTGCAGACATTTTCATTTTCACAACTGGAGAGTGCATGGCTCTGGGCATCTTAGTGGACTGAGCCCAGGGACACTGGTAAATATCCCACAATGCACAAGATAGCCCCTACACCCAACAAAGAATTATAAAACCTCAAATGAGAAACTGACCTGGACCCTCACCTCAAACGAAGCTACCAAAAAGTACTCAACTCTGACCCCAGAGTTAAACAAAACAACAGATTTGCATGTTACATCTTCAGGAGAGTCAACTTTTACTTCCAGATTAGTGGGTAAGGAGGAGAGGGGCCATCTTTATATGCATAGAATGCAAAGAATACAGAATAAAATGTAAATGTCACATTAATACCTAAGACTTCAAAAACTTCAAAATAACGTAAGTAGGAGCAGTTTCAGGTTATACCCCCAATAGCAGGATATATTTTATCTAGTCTTCTCAGCTTCAAGGTAAAGTATTTTTTGAAATTAAGAAACACTGGCCTAAAATAGAAGTACTGTACATAAACTTTAGCATGACAGAGTGCTTGTTACTGCAGCACAGACTAACCTAGTGCTATTCAAAGTGTGGTCTATGGACCATTGAGCCAGCCAGTCTATGCATTATCAGTTGATATTGGAGAAGTAAGTATAAAACTGAGAGCACAAAAATGGAATTTTTTATGGCAGAATAATTTTATGTCTATTGAATATAATAATAAAAAGTTGGGGCATATATTTTGTCTTTCTTGCCTTTAAAATTTGCAGTATAGTCATGTTAGAGTCATAACATCAGTCAAAGATGGATCACATATATGACAGTTTATAAATTAAGATGAAAAATTTCTATGCCCAGCGATACCTTAGCAGTCATAAGTTCATTGCATGAGCATTATCTTTTTTTATTTAGATATGAATACCACTGTGACTTCACTGAGAAACAAATAACACTGTGTTATAATTGCCTACAGTATTCAGTACCATAACATGTTGTACAAGCTTATAGTGTAAGCTTCTACATATCCTAGGAGTATAGTAGGCTATCCCATCTAGGTTTGTCTAAGTATACATACTATGATGTCCACAACAATGAAATCACCTATCCACGCAGTTCTCAGAATGCATTCCTGTAGTTAACAACACATGACTGCACTTTTATTATATTTTACAATGATATCAATCCAGTGGGTTGAAATTTTTTTAAAAATCCTTAATCCAATTGTGAAGCACTCACCTAACCCTACTCTGACTGATACATTTAGTGCATGACAAAGCCAGGATCTGAATCCATACCTAACATCAAAACTCATGTTAATTATTACACTATATGCTTCCATATCATTAAGATTTTGAACTCAAACCTCTATGTATAATCCCTACCTCTGGATAGTAGAACTGCACCAGGTAGGAGTCACAAGGGCTTTTTGTGTGTCTGGCCTAAGGCCTTCAACAATGAAAACAAGCCAAGCTGCCTCTTTGGTCCCTCTTCCCCAGGCTCATGTTCAAAACTTAGTCTCCAGATCTCTGATGACACAAAAGGACAAGAGAAGACAAAAACAAAAGATCATTTCTCCTAAAGGCCTAGGGAAGAGCCATTAAATGCTACTACTTTCTTTTGGGACCCTAAAGTATGGGGGGGGTCCCAAAAGTATGTTTCTACCTAAGTATGGGGGATGACTCCTCTCAAACAGGAGTAGCCTCAGACCTTTCTAATCACACCTGCTACACAGAGTACAGAATACATGAGTCCAAATAAGAAAAAAGCTACATGGTCTTAACAATTGTTATTAAAGTCTTCCTTCTTCACTCCATTTGACTCACCCACACTGCACTTTTTAACCACAATCCTTAGTTTAAAAAAAAAAAAATTACATCCCAATCTGATATTTCTAAAAGTAAATTTAACTCCTCTAAAATAATTCATTTTAAGTGCAATGTCCTGCTATATTTATGTCACTTATTTTCTTTTTAAATATTAATAGAAACTCACAAAGTTATTTCAACACCCACCAATGGGTCACAATCTGCAGTGTTTAAAACACTGCTGTAGAATGCAACAGTCTACATTTAACAGTACACTCTCTACTGGCAAACAAAACCCATAATCAAGCTACCTTAAAATTCTCCTTAAAAACATAATTTTTTAATATCAGTTTCCATTGTACAATACATCATGACATTTTACTGTCCAAACTCAGTACAAAAACATACAAAAAGGTTTGTCTCAAAACTTAGCAAAATACATAAATTGTTGCTTAAAAATGTTCACCTTCTAGCAAAAAACTGAAGATAGCTTATTAAGACAAAATGTGAAATATGGTTCTTAGCAGGTAATTCAGTCAGGTAACAATATCAGCAATTCCCAGAAGACAGTTTACAGTGAAGTCATACACCACCAAATTACAAATCTGAAACAAATTTGCTCTATAACTATCCTTATTCTAACTGGTGCCATCATATGATCACTCGTTACTGAGTTCTTAGAAGCCACAGATCTAACTCTTCTTCCTCCCTCTTTTCTCAAGTTTTGTTGCCACAGCATATCCCTCTAAATGGTCCTAAGGTCTGTTCAGGAGTCCTAACTTTTCTCAAACTAGATCAGAAGTTCTGATATGAACTTCTTTTAAGTTATTTCTATGAAAAATGTGCAAATCCAAACAACCAATTGTATAAAAACTTCTGAAACATAATCTATTGATAATACTACCTTTCATGCATTATGCACAAATACCTTATCTCCAAACTAAAACAAGGACCCCCAAATTGTCAAACTACGTAAGAATAGGATATTCTTTATGTACATTAAAACCAGCTTAACATAAATATATTAGCTAAAATTACTATATAATAAGTATGAGTTATGGACTCGAGTTCTGTAAGCCTAACAGCCCACGTGATATTTGTAATAACTGTATTAAGAGGACCTGGCTCCATCATGTTGTCCCATCACAGAATAACACAATGCTACCATGCAAATCATCAATGTAGTTTCCACATTTATTTCAGAGCTCCACTCAACTCCATCTCCTTTAGTCCCTCCCACTGAACAGCTGAGTGGGATGAAAGATTGTTTCCTGCTCCCTCCCCAGCCCATCCCTGGCTCATTCCCTTGCTGTTAAGAGAAATAAGGAATCCAAGCAGCAGTAACTGACTTGGTAATTGTTTATATCGACCCTTCAGTCTAAAAGGATCCCATAATTTCATCCCTACCTGTACACTTAAAAGCTAAAGACTCCTCCCGAGTCTGCGCATAAACTTTAGAGGGGAAAAAACTGACTATACTCATCACCTGCACATACATAAATACCTAAAACAAGTACAATGCTTGTGAATCTAGGCTATCTCTTCATTTAGCTTCTCAAGGGCACTCAGGAAGAAACTCTTCCATTTCATCAAAATAACAAAGCCCAAAGAAACCATTCTGAAAGCTGAACTGTAGAGCAAGAATTTAATAAGCTATTATTTTAGTAGCTAAGCAAACACCTGGACGTCATGAATTCTTTCCTAAAACTATAAAATACCCCGGCTTTGAAACCGTGTACTCTCAAAAAGTCACTTAGCAAATGGAAATGTGCTAGAAAAATCTCAGTTGCTCATTTCTTACTACACACACACGGCTGAAATGGAACTCAGGAGTGGAAAATGTGAATGAAATGGCCTGTTCTTCTTCCAAAATGTGGGGGAGGAAAGGAAATGAAAGGGCTTCTTAAGAGAGTAACCGAGAATTCTGAAATATTTTCAAAAATTCATTTCCTTAAACTTCACCAGTCGCCCGCTCCACTCCCTCTTCGCCGGGGACCCTTCCCACCCTTTCCATCTCCTCCGGAGGGCGCCCTTCCGGACGTTCCCGTTCCCCCTTTCCTAAAAATTGAGCGCAAGCCCCTAACCGAGCTCCCGATTCTCGGTTCTCAAGATCGCCCGCCACCCACCGGCCTTCGGGGCTCGCCCGGGGAGCG
>NW_007247104.1:322226-365402 GCF_000164805.1 Carlito syrichta
CTGCTCAGGGCGTTCCCCCGGTTCGGCCCGGCGGCTGCAGGGCAACCCCGCATTCGGAGCCGCCGAGCCCGACTCGCGGCGGCCCAAAGCTGAGACTCACCCATGGTGCTGCTGTTGACGCTCCTCTCCTCAGCAGCAGCGGATCTCGCACTGACCGACATCCCCTCCCCCCTCCGCCACCAGCCCCGGCGCAGCGCAGCCCGCCGATTCTCCAAAGCCGCCTACGCCGATTCCGCGGCGTAGCCGCCCGGCGTCGCTGCTTTGCTTACGCACGCGACAGCAGGCGGACTCCTCCACTGGCTCTCGCCCGACTCCCGCTCCCTCCTCCGTCCCCCGCCCCCTCAGACAAGGCTTCCGGGCCGAGCGGAGGCTGGCTTCGATCTCGCGAGATTCTCCCCGCTCCTGCCCCGCCGCCTAGCTCCATTTCGAGTATGACTTCGTTGGTGTCAGCAACGTTTTGCTGCTCGGGTTTAGCCGCCATGTTTAAATTGGCCGGAATTGGCACCGGTGGGGTTGTGGATAGTCGGGCTTCTTTGCACGTTTCTTCAACACTGCCTCTAAGGTTAACCGCGTACATCTGTCGGAGAAAATCCTGGGGACGCCGAGACGGAGCGGTCGGCAGGCTGCGAGGGTGGGGTCTTGCCCGGATTAAAGATGGCCGCCGCCACGGTCGGCCCGCGCTATTTCACGTCAGATTTTGGAGCTGCGGGTGCCACCCGGTTGGCCTTAGCGCCTCCTTACGGAATTAGCGTAAGGCAAAGAGGCGCAGCTGGAAGAGCTTGACTGGGAAAGTGCTTTGGGGCTGGGGGCTTTCGCCACCGACCCGGCTGCCATGTGAATGAAAGTGAGGAGACCCTTCGAGACAGGTGTCTGTGCCCCCATGCCTCCCCGTTTCCTGAGCCTCCCTGACTTTCAGGATGAAACGTGAGATTAGGCCCTGGCTGCCCCGACGCTTCCCTCGCGTTGTCACTTTCTGGTGGCCTGGCACGGCCAAGAGGTTGGCTGCTGCAGCCTCCACTGCGGACACCGCTGTCACGTTTATGTTGGCTCACCTTGTTGATGCCCGGTTTCGTCCTCGTGGAGCTCACACTCTAGTTGAGGAAATAAATGGACACATGAAACTGTTGGGTAACAAAGAGTCATGAAGGGCTGAGATTGTGTGGTCTTGGGCTGTAGGGCGAATGTCACTCTGTCGTTGGAGCCTTCCCCAAATGCTTTCTAGTGAAAGCCTTACTTCACTTGGAATAACCCATGATTTTTTGTACCTTTCTTACGGCTCTCTTCGTTGTACACTTCATGCACATGTGTTATTTTTTTCTTTTAAATTCCATGTTAAGGAATTTTATATGTATGAAGTTATGAGCATGTGCAATAATCTTCAGGCAGCATAGCTTATAGTAGCAAAACAATAAAATGTCCACTAGTAGGAGAATGAATAAGTTACATTGTTGAACACATTGGCAGACACCCAACACTAAACAATGAAAATCAATGCATCAAAGCTACCATTTTTAATATGGATAAGAGTTCATTAACAAAATATTGGAGGAGGGGTAAAAAAGCAAGCTGCAGAAAGGTGTATATGGTACCATAAATAAGTTTAAAATAAAATGTGAGATCAAACTGTAACCATGTTCAAAAATGAAGTCCTTTACAACTCATCTGCCCAACCAACCATTGTGTTAAATTTCTGAAACGTCAAGTGGGCGTTTTACTTTTAGAAATGTCATCAAATTTCTTTTTTTGAAAAAGGCAGCATAGCAAGGAGAATAAATGTATAGCCTCTGGAGTCAGACTCCTGGGTCCAAATCCCAGCTCACAATTTATGAGGCATGTGACCAAGGACAAGCTTAGCTTTTTTCTGTAATCCAGTTTCCTCATCTGTAAATGGAGATAATACTTATCTAAGGGTTTTTGTGTGTGTGAGAGAGAGTTAAATAGATGTACCTAGTGCTAAGTTAATACTTATAGATCATTTTAAAATATAAATTAAGCAAAGTATTTCTAGTAATAAAATCTAGTATTCTACAAGAAGAAAATCTTTACCTCCCATCTTTATTAATACATTTCTTTGAGGTGGATCTTTTAATGGTCATGAAAGAGGTGAATTGTGTTATTTTGTGCTCTGAAAATTGATAAATTCTTAATATAAGTAATATTAAGTTCCTTGCCTGAAGTTTATTCATGCTGTCATACAAACTCCACCCCATACAATAATAGCTTTTTAACTTTTCATTGAAAGTTACACAGAATGTTACAGGCAATGAGATGATGATACCCTGTGGAATGTTCTTTATAAGGTGGTTTAATACCCAAGGGTATATACTGTATATATGTGTGTGTTATGAAAATTATATGTGGGGTGTGAGGAAAGAGGGAGAGAGAATTGCATTGGTTTTATGATCTCTCTGTTGCACTGTTTACAGTATTGCGTTTGTTAATAAAATATAGCCTAAACCATAACCTTCTGACTCAGAAACTTTTTTAAAAAGAAAACTGAAAGAAAGAAAAAAATTAACCTGAAATTCTGGATAGACTATGTAGATGATTTCCACTACATATTCAAAGTGTCCAAACAAAGTAGACCTTCAACTTTGCCAAGCAATGTTTGTTTCCCTAGTTCCCTCTCTTTCCCACTTTCCACAACAGCCACTTAAGATTTTCTCCATTGTTTTCAAACCACCTCCCTCACTTATTCTCAGCGAAAAATAGAATCCATCAGAGAGGAACTCCCAATAACTCCATGCCTCCACACTTGTGCTTTCAAATGTCACTGTGGATTAGGTATCCACCTGTCTGAGGCACGTATCTCCACCTGTTTCCTGTATTCCATCCCTTAGTGCCTGTTCTCTGGATTCTGTCTCCTACCTTTCCAGGAACTTTACTCAATTGGTTACTTATTCAACAAGCTTTTGGATTCTGCAACTATCAGTCCACTGAAATTCTCAACAAGGTCACCAAGAACCTCTTTGTTCAATCCAGTAGACCCTTTTTTTCTCTTTTTACTTAGCCTCTACAGCATTTAATACTAGTGACCATGGCATCCTGCATTCACATCCATGGATTTCCGTACACTTTCCTAATCTTCCTCCTTGATCTCTGCTTCTTTAACTCCCAGGATCTTCTTCTGCCTGTCACTTAAATGTCTATGTACCTCAGCGTTGTGCTGTAGTTCGTTTGTTCCTCTCACTTCTACACTGTCCTTTTTTGTGATCTTATTCACTCCCATGGTTTCAGTGACCATACATATACTAGTGATTCCTATATGTAAATTTCTAGTCTAGTTCTTTCTCCTGAATACAAATTTACATATGTAACTACCTTCAAAATATCTGTCCTAGATATTCCAAGATATCCCAAAACAAAAATGCCAAACTTTAGTCCTCATTTTACCTGCTCTTTTGTTTCTGATCTCTGAATGGTATCATTGCCAACCCAGTTGTATAAATCAGACATTTGGGTATTAGTCTCAGCCCTTTCCTCTCACTTCCTGCAGCCATCAGAAGGACTTGTCAGTTTTTCCTTCTCAATTCTCTTTAATTTTCCATTTTTTTCATCTCCATTGCAATTCTAGCTAAGCCAGAATTATCTCCTGCCTCAACCTTTTGTAGTAGCCTTTCTGCCTGGTGCCTTATTCGACTACAATTCATCCTTCAAACTGTACCCAGAGTAGCCTTTCTAAACTTAATTCTGCGTCAGTCCCCTGTTTAAAGTCTTAAAACTTTCCCTCAGGAAATTCATATGATTCATTTCCTCACTTCTGACCAATTGACCATATTTTGCTTTCTCTAAACTCTAATAAGCTTTGCTACTTCCACCGTCTGGACTGCTAAATTCTCCTTTTTACATTTGCATTCCTTACCTGGCTTTTCCTTTCATTGTCACCTTAGCCATCATTTTCCCTAAAAGTCTTCCTTGATCTTCCAAGACTGGCCTAGGTACCCAATAACCTCCCATGGCATCTTGTATTTACTCCTGTGGTGGTCTTAATTGCATACTTTTGTAAATACTACTCTCTCTTTCATTAGAGTCTAAACTCCTTAAGGTCAGAAACTCTTGTTCACCTCTGTAGCCCCAGCACCTAGCACAGGCATAGTCTTCATTATTTCATTCAGCAATTACTTCTAGAGTGATAACTGGGTACTAGGCACTAGCACAGTGGGTTAAAGTGTGGAGTGAGAAAACCTCGGAAGATCTCTGAAATGTCCAAGGACCTAAGAGGCACCTAAGAGATCATTATTTTAATTATAACACTAAGACTTATTTTTTACCCTTATGTCCATTCTCTCACAAGCACATAGTGTCACTTTCCAGAGGCTACGTGAAGTGTGATAATAGTGACAGATCGGATGCAAAAAATATAAAATAATCCAGCTGTCTTCTATTAATATAGACATGAAAAGGATTTGCAAAAATTTAAAGCAGTGGCACTCTTCAAACTTTTTTGTTTTGGAAGATACAGTTATTTTTCATCAAAATATATTCCTTTTTTTTGAGTCAGAGTCCCACTGTCACCCAGGCTGAAGTACAGTGGCACTATCACATGTCATGACAGCCTCCACCTCCTGCACTCAGGTGATCCTTCTGCCTCAGCCTCTCGAGTAGCTAGGATCATAGGTGCGCACTACTATGCCTGGCTACTTTTTAAATTTTTTGTAGAGACAAGGTCTTGCTATGTTGCCCAGGCTGGTCTCGAACTCCTGAGCTCATGCAATCCTCCCACCTCGGCCTCCCAAAGCATGCCTGGAATTATAGACATGAACCACCATACCCAGCATGAGCCGCCACCACACCCATATGTTCTTTATGTTAATATGTAATGGATTTATTTTTATTTTTAATTGAATTTTGATGAATTATTGCTTTTATAATGAATTAGCAAATAATATTTTTAAATTTTCTCAGTTTTAATTTCATGTACAGTAAATATTAATAAATACATTCCACAAAAACAAAAAAACTTTGGGCTCAATAATTTTTAAGAATGTAAAAGGGGTCCTTTTATTGATTGATTGTTTTTTTGTTGTTTTTTTTTTGAGTTGGAGTCTCACTCTGTCGCCCAGACTGGAGTGCAGTGGCCACTTCTGGCCACCGCAGCCTCGACCTGCTGGGCTCCGGCGATCCTTCCGCCTCAGCCTTCCAAGTAGCCGGAATTACAGGCGCGCGCTACCACGCCCGGCTGACTTTTTGATTTATCGTAGAGATGAGGTCTCGCTGCCCAGGCGGGTCTCGAACCCGCGGGCTCAGGCAATCCACTCACCTCAGCCTCCCAAATGTGCGGGATTACAGGCTGAGCCACCGAACCCGGCGATTGATTTTTTTGAGTTGGAGTCTCACTCTCTCACCCAGACTGGAGTGCAATGGCATGCTCATAGCCACCACAGCCTCATCCTGCTGGACTCAAGCAGTCCTTCTGTTTCAGCCTTCCAAGTAGCTGAAACTTCAGGCATGCACCATCATGCCCAGCTAATTTTTTATTTTATTTTAGTATGAAGATGAGGTCTCCCCATGTTGCCCAGGCTGGTCTCGAACCCTTGGGCTCAGGCAATCCTCTCATACCAGCCTTCCAAAGTGCTGGGATTACAGGTGCCGGGCCTGGTAAAGGGGTTCTGAGACCAAAAGTATGAGGACTGCTTCACGAGCACATATTATGTGTGATCAGTGTAGATGTGTTAAATAATTAATGAATGTCAGTTTGCCAAAAGTCTGGCACACGGCTGCTTAATGTTTCTAAATAAAGATTCCCCTAAATGCCCAGATTTCATATCTGAAAAGGTAAAACAAAAACAAAAACAAAAAACCAGGCTTAACATTTGAATATGCTTACGTGAAAGTATTCTTTAGGTGAATGTGCTGTGTAACCTATAGAGTGTTATATTCTTATTTTGGTTATTGTCTGTGGTAAGTATGGGCCAATAATCCCATTTGAAGTAGAACCAGGACTACCTATAATAACATAAAAATGAGAATCTTTGTAGCCAGACATTTCATATCAATCTAATTTAATCCATATAACAATTTTGTGAAATAGGTATTACCCTCATTTTTTAATTGAAGAAACCAAGATTCAAAGAAGTGAAGTGATTTCACTTATGGTCTTAAAACTGTGTAAGGGATTGAAACAAGGTTCAGAGAACTCGGGTGAGATGGTAAGATGGTTGTTTCAATTTTCAGGTACATTTTTTAACTTTGGTGCAAGAAGAAGGACCTGTGAATGGTTTTAAGTCTATGTGAAGGTTCTCCTTGAAGGCCAACTCAGAACATGACAGCAGAGGTGAGATGGCACCTCTAGACCAACTCAGAACATGACAGTAGAAGTGAGATGGCACCTCTCACAAGACAGATCTGTTCTGTTTTGTACATTGCCAAAAGTGAGCACACATGAACAGGTTGAGTGGTGGCGGTGGAGCTTGAAATTTCTTATGTATATTTAATGAAGTGGGTTAGGCAATATGCACTATTTCCATGTTAACAGTGATATCCAAATATCGAAGTGAGTGCTTTTTCCCCCCTCCGTTGAAGGATTGTGGAAGACAATTGAGAAATGATATGGAAAAGAAAGAGCCATTGACTAATTAAAACTTTTTTCTTCCAGGCATGGTGGCTCATGCCTGTAATCCCAGCACTTTGGGAGGCCAAGGCAGGAGGATTGCTTGAGTCCAAGAGTTTGAGATCAGCCTAAGCAACATAGTGAGACTTCTTCTCTATTAAAACACTTAAAGATTAGCAGGGCATGGTGGCACATATCTATAGTACCAGCTATGTGGGAGATTGAGGTGGAAAGATCACCTGAGTCCTGGAGGCCGAGCTGTGGTAAGTCGTGATGAATAGTGCCACTTCCCTGCAGCCTGGGTGACCTGCATTCAAAAAACAAAACAAAAAAAATTTCTCATGAAAATTAAAGATAAATAGTTTATTTATAAAAGCTGAAACTCATGTAGTTTCACATGAATAAAGGAGGGGATTTTTTTTCAAGTCAGATTTAAAATATAAAAACTGTTATTTCAAGATACAGTTGGTCTTCAGATCTGTGGGTTCTACATCTGTAGATTCAACTAACCACAGATGGAAAATATTTTTTTAACTACATCTGTACTGAACATGTACAGGCTTTTTTTCTTGTCATTGTTCCCTAAGTGATACAGCTATTTACATAACATTTACATTATATTAAGTATTATAAGTATCTAGATTTAAAGTAGTTGAAAGTATAAGGAGAATGTGCACAGGTTATATGCAAATACTATACCATTCGTATCAGGGAACTGAGCATCAAGGATTTGGGTATCCACAGAGATCTTGGGACTGATCTCCACCCCCCTCAGATACTGAGGGATGTCTGTATTACACAAGAGAAACATCCACTATTCACATAATCTCTTTTCAGTGTCATGAAATACAAACACAAGAAATCTAGGTAAGTATGATTTAAATACTTTTGTATTTAACTTTTAAATATTTGAAAACTAATAGTGTATTCTAATGTTAAGCTCACGTTAAAAGGCATGCTTATTAGAGGAAAATTCTGTTGAGATCAAAGAACCTAAAGTAATTGACAATGTTAATGTTCTGAAAATTAAAGGGAATAGATATTAGCATGCCCTATTACAGATTAAGAATCTATAAGGTATAGAAAGTCAAGCAACACTTGCAAGGCTATACAACTAATGAACAAAAAAATCCAAAACATAAAGCTTGCTAGTTTCCTTTTCTTTTTAAAGACCAAACATCACTCCACAGTGAAAGAAAAGCCAAAAGATGTAGTAATGATAAAACGAAAGAAAATAAAATGAGAGAACTAAGCAACTTGAAGCCCAGAGGTTTAAATAGACAGCAAAATATCAGAGCAAACAGTTCCCATTTTTAAATTCTTCACCTCAAAGAATTTTTCTGTTTCTCAACAGCCAAGGAAGCAGTGCAGAAATAGGATGTCTGAATCCAGACTGCCCCAGGAAGCTGGATTTATCTCAACTTATCACTGGAGCCTCAAGGAATTTTGAAATTCCAGGGCTGTCCAGGAAACGTTTAACTCAGATGAGAGCCCTCCTCTTCTCTGAGGACTCCATATCAGTAATAGACTCACAATACAGCTGCCTCTGGGACTGAGGGAAGAGAGGAAACCATTTACCTTAGAGTTCTCTTGCCAATCAGCACCTTGTTGTAGAGTTATACAATCTGATTACACAGTAGAAATACCACTGAAAACAATACCGAAGAAAAATCCAAAGTACATAAAAGAAAAATCTATTTTAAGTGGAAAAGGCCATTGTTGCCAACTCCCTTTGGCATTTCCTATCACTGACTCAGAAAGTAACTGAAATAGGAAATAGACACATGGTTCTATGGGAAACCAGCTGCCTTCAACAACCAGACTTAATATATTGACTTTGGCAATATTTGAATGCCTCTTGCGAAACAAGAGGCTCCCGAAAGTGAATTGAATTGAACCCAAGTAATTTTACATAGATGAAACATGTGAGGTTAGAACAAGGCTACTGCTTTAGCAAGCAGCAGGAACATGCCTTCTCCAAGTTGTCCTTCCCAGCAGACATCTGATGAGTGACTATTTCCTGAAGGTGCACCTCAAAGACCTCATATCCAGGAAAACAGGGAATTTGGAGAGGAAGCAAATGCCTGTGCCAGACTAATTTGCTTGCTTTAGGTGAAGCAATTGCATTGAATTACCATGGAGACTGACTGGCGGAGGACAAATGCTTAGTAATAGCTAAAATAGTACGTCAATACTCGCCTCCTTTGTGAGGGTTCCAAATCAGAGACTCTTACATTGATTGGATCCTATTTTAGTGAGGTACTTAAGCATCTGATAAGAAATAAAAAGAGCAAATGATGATGTTTGAGATTGTTGTCCATGATGTGATCCATTCTATGGACGGAATTGTGATTATGATTTATTTATGGTTTTTGCTTGATATTCTTTTCCCCTTTATTTACTTTCAGAAATTTGGCAGTAAATAATAGCATCTTGCCAGTCAACCACTATAAACAGATTTTATGAAACCAAAATAATGGTCATCTTTATCTTACAAAATGGTAGCAATACAGCATTAAACATTAATGTTAAACAGTAGATATATCCTCCAAAAGCTCTTAAAGACTACATTTGTATCCTAATAGAATCCAATGTCTTAGAATTTTCAGAGGAGACTTTATAATTCTAAATCAGGTACTACCAAATTCAAGAACTTCCTCAAATGTGAGTTTTTAAATGTCATGTACACAGCTCACCATACCAACTATTGAAACTATAGATGTGAGGATTTGAATTTAAATGAAGCAGCTGTATTGCAGATGATATGATATTATATTACTGCGTAGCTCTGTGGTTCACATATGACATGGGTGTGACTGCCTTTTCCTTTCATGATTTATGACACACTAGTGAGCAAACCCTTTTGCAGTCCTTGTTTCTGATAAAAGTGTTCGTTTAATTGTTCATTATTTCAAAATACGTTTTTACTTTGAGATAAATATCAGTGACATTTAGATGCTGTCAATGAGAACTAGAAAATTAAAATATTTTCTCTTTAAGTGAAGCTGAAACAACAATAAGCGTTATCTTTATCATCCAAATGAAATCTAACTGTGTTTGCAAATCTATAAGCAAACATAATCATGAGTTACTTTGCCATCAGAGCACAGACCCTGAGGTAGAATAAATCGTATCCTTCTAATGCTGAACCTAGCATAATGCCTTGCACACAGTAGGCACTCAAATATTTATCGGAGAAAAATAATTGCGCTTGTTTGGAGAGTTAATATGCGCCTTAGAAAATTAAATAGAGTAGGAAAAGCAACTCCAAAAAGAGACAGACAAGAAGAACTTGAGTATCACAAATAGGCAGAGAATATTTTATCATCTGCATATTTGCTTTCTGAATTCCCTCAACTTTCACTGCACACACATACAAATGCATTGAGAAAAAAGTCAGAAAAAAATCCAACATTTCCTACACAATTTGCTCCCAGATTTCAAATAGCAGGTTTTGTGTGTTTTTTAGCCTCTCCATGACTGTCAAATGAAAGGTTCAGCTGACTTTGCCATTGGCAAGCTTGGGCAAAGAGAACAAGTCCACCTTTACTTCTCTTCTTTTAGTTCAGCTGCTTCTAGCCCTTTTCCCACCTGATCAGTTCTAGATAAAAGACAAGTCTGACTCTTTGTTTCCCTAGATACACATTAATCTATAAGGGAAAAGTAAGCACAAGCCTTCCTAGACCTATAGTGCTTAAGCAACCGAGGTGAATTCTGAAAACAGAGAAGAAAAAGATCACAAAAGTAAAACTGTCTTCTCAATCCCAAACAGATACTGTCCCTCTTCCCCTCCTTTTGTCACCAATATACAATTTCCAGCATAGCAATCTTTGACTTCATGTGTAAAGTGAATTGCTGAAGGAAGAAAGATAAGACCTTGAGACAAATTATTCCAGCTACTGTGACTGTGTCATTCTGGGTGAGTCACTTCTTTAGGACATCAAAAGAATGTCAAATATGTGAAGGATACTGAGGATGACTGCAGAGCAGAATGTAGATACTCAAGTCACTTCAAGTTTTCTTCCTATCTCTTGATATAATGACGGTTGAGAGAGTAGGGGTGGGTAGGGAGAGGTAATGTGTTAAAGCTTAGTTTTGAAGGGTGCATTTACTTTACCTAGCCACTATGTTGATCTAGGGTGATTTAATTATCTTAATCTAAAAACTGGTACTTAGAATGATCTACCAAAAGTGAGCTATTTACTCCATTAATCAAAGGAAGAAATATGAGAAAGATTTTCTTGATTTTCTTCTCATTATTTTGTAGTTTATATAATGAAAAGCAGGGATAATTCAATGGGAAAAATACCTTACTATCTTCTACCTGTAATTTTTTTTTTTTTTTTGAAAGAAGGATTTATTGAGAGGACAGAAAAGCTCCCAGAGCGGGAGGGGACCTGCGGGTGTTGCCCTTCCTGTAATCGTAATGCCACGCTAGAATTAGGTACATCAAAAAACAAATCGCTCACAAACCTCCAAAGATCCTTGAAATTCCCCAAGGTTTATAATAAACACTTTATTAAACACACTTCAGTAAGTAAGGAGGGTAAGAACAATGAAGGAAGGGACAGAGAGGGCACAGGTGGAGAGAACAAGTTACTAAAACAGCTTACTCACACCACAGGGACCTCAGCTCAACACAGAAGGGCCAACAAGACTTTGAGAATGAATTCTTAAATTAGTCTGCTTGGGCTGCCATATCAAGATACCACAAGCTAGGTGGCTGAAATATCTTAAATTTGTTTTCTCACAGTTCTGGAGGCTAAAAGTCCAAGAGCAACGTGCTGGCAAATTTGGTTTCTCCTAAGGTTTCTCTCCTTAGCTTGCAGGTGACTGCCTTGTCACTGTGTCCTCGTGCAGTCTTTCCCCTGTGCATATACATCTTTGACTTTCTCTTTGTGTATCTGCTTTCCTCTTATTAAGACACCAGTCAGATAGGATTAGGGTCCATCCTAATAGCCTAATTTTAACTTAATAACCATTATAAAGGCCCTATCTCCAAATATATTCCCATCCTGAGATACTAGAGGTTAGGACTTCAACATATAAAATTTTGAGGGACACAGTTCATCCCATAACATTCTCCCTGGAAGTTAGCAAAGTCTAGTTAATATGTGTATCTTTTGACTTAACAATTCCTCTTCTAGAAATTTATCCTCTAAAAATAACTAGTACAAGCTGGGTGTGGTGGCTCAAGTCTATAATCCCAACACTTTGGGAGGCTGAGGTGAGAGTATTGCCTGAGTCCAAGGGTTTGAGAACAGCCTGGGCAACTTGGCGAGACCTCATCTCTACAATAAATAAAAAAATTAGCTGGGCATGGTAGCGCACGACTGTAGTTACTTGGAGGGCTGAGGTGGAAGAATACCCTGAACCCAGCAGATTGACGCTGGGATGGCCATGAGCATGCCACTGCACTCCAGTCTGGGTGATGGAGTGAGACTCCAACTAAAATAAATTAATAAATAAATGAAAATAACTAGTATATATCAAAAGACAGTTAAGGATGTTGTTATATAAATAAGGATGCTGTTATTAAACAAGAAGGCTCATTGTAGCACTGATTGGAACAGCAAAAAATAGTAAATAACCTAATTGTCTATTAATAGGAAATTTATATCGTAAATTATAGTCCAGTCATACAAGTAGGATAGTAGGCCTAGAAAGATGTCCAAGATAAGTCAAAATCTCAAGTTGTAGAATATTGTATATAGTCCAAATTCTCGTATTTAATAATTTTATCATATATTTATATATGCCTAGAAAAAGACCTGAAGATATATATATATATATATATATATATAGCTCCCTCTAAGGTATGGGCTTTTAAGTGAGGCCTTTCATTTTTTATTTGTCCTTTTATGAATTTAATTTTTTGTAGCAGAGGTATTTGCCTTTGCAATTAAAAATGAAACCAATCATTTTAAAATTATTTCTTGAGGAACATGCAGTAGACAGTTTTAAATCCTCTAAAGTGTAACAAACAGTATAATACATAATCAAAGCTACCTTTATCTACTGTTTATTCATTTGACAAAATTTTTTGAGCCCTCATGTCCCAGGGATTATTAATCACTCCACATGTATTACATCTTATCCTCACAGAAATTCTCAAGACAAATTTTCCTGTTTTTGTTTTTATCATGGCAGAAAGCAAGAGACTGAGAAGTCTAGCATTTTGCAAACATTGCACAGTTAATAAGGAACAAAGCTAAGTCTTTGTTCCACTTTATCATGCTGTCTTATAAAATTACTTTCCCTGTTAGGTATACAGGATACAGAAAATTATCATCCTGGTTCACATTATCTTAGACTATCATTCACAGGTTGTTACTATATTCCCTCAGCAAATAAACTACCACCTCTAAATCTAAAATATATACATTAATATATTTGGTAGCCACTGGTTAGAAGTATTTGCCAGAAAAATTTTGAACTCACAGTGATAATGATAAGTAGAAGAAAATTCCATGGTCTTGAGCTCTCATTGAACTCTGATGTTGGTGTGTTGGGACTACCAGGAAGGCCACTCTTGTTTACTCTGTTTATTGTAGGGCTGGGCAGTGCTGGCATTTGGAATACTGGTAAAAGCAGTGTCTGGGTCTATAACTTCAGTTACCAAAAGAAAGAGGCTTTGATGGGTTATGACCACTGATGACCATCTTTGTGAGAAGTGTACACATACTTATTGTTCCCTATGAAGAATGAGGACTTTGTATCAATAGGCTTGTACAGTGGTATGAAAAGTACTTCAAGAGATTTTCTGAAGCAACAGAACTCTTGATAATCCCATGTCCCAAAATCTTATTTCTCCTCAGGTAGCAATAGGAACACTTTGAATGTGCTACAGCCTGCCTACAAGTTTGATTTCAGCGTATCTCCCAAATTCTTCTATCTCCAGTTCCTGATATCACCTTCATTCCTTTAAGCCCCTCATCTTTGTTCAAAAGCAATAGGTCTCCAAAACACAATACTTTCATTTTTAATCAGACATGTATTCCTTGATGGAAATGGAGGTGAAGAGCATGAGGATAGTAGGGCCCTCCTCAGGGACTGGGGAAGAAGCAAGTATTGGGGAAATCAGGAAGGCTGTGGGCACAAAGAAAATATTCCCTATGTTGCCTGGAACATACTGCTGAAAATAATGAGAACCCTGTCAGTCAGGAGTCACTGGGAGTTTCTTTTGCCCACCAGTGAGGGAAGTGTAGAAAGAGCCGGCTACCTGATGCCTCATGTGAGAAGAGTCCAGGGTGAGCTGGACAAATCTTTGCCCCTAGTCCTTCTAGCCTCCATGGAGAAGCAGAAAGAACAAGGGTTTTACAACTCGGCAGCCACTTACTGGGTCTCTGGCTTTGAGCAAATCAATCTGTCTCACAGGGCTGTTGTAAAGAGCCAATCAGTGAGTAAAGAGCTAGGCCCGGCTTGGTGACCCAGCCTGTAATCCCAGCACTTTGGGAGGCCGAGACGAGTGGATCGCCTGAGCCCGCAGGTTTGAGACCCGCCTGGGCAACTTGGCGAGACCCCGTCTCTACAATAAATCAAAAATGAGCCGGGCGTGGTAGCGCGCGCCTGTAGTCCCAGTTACTTGGAAGGCTGAGGCGGAAGGATCGCCGGAGCCCAGCAGGTCGAGGCTGTGGTGACCGAGAGCGTGCCACTGCACTCCAGTCTGGGCGACAGAATGAGACTCCAACTAAAACAAACAAACAAAAAGAGTTTTGCATAGTGCCTGCTACACAACAGGGACAAGACATACAATCAGTCTTTTCAGGGTCCTTGCTTAGTACACCATCAGGACCAAAGCCTAGCCTTGAATCTACACCCTGTCCGTTCTGAGAATGGACTCCTTGCCCAAATCCTGCTGAATCCTTTCTCTTTAGGTTTGTTTTCATATTCCTTCCGTCACCAGGATGTATTTTCAAACAAGTATCCTGCCTGTTTACACCTGCCAACTACACTCCAAATTAAAGGCAATACCAGCTTCGGTCAGATTAGAGTCTGCTGGGCCCCTTAGACTTAGTGACTTAGACTAGTTCTCAACCCTTCCCGGGAATGCCTCAGACTTAAACCTCTCTGTGGGCAAGGACTGAGGATCTGCATTTTTAAAAAGCTCCCCTTCCCTCACTAGACAGGCCACCTTACTAATCGTCAGCCATTTTGCTTCAGAAATTTCCAGCATTCTGTGTAACCAAGGCCTCGGTATCTCTGGTAGGTTCTTAATAAATATTTATTGAGCAAATACGTGTTTTCTGCTGGATGCTATTTTTTTCCATATGAAAATAATCAGTCGTGAAATTATTTTAACATTATTTTATTGGACATACTAAGTGTTCAATAAAGATTATTTATAAATTATCAGAACCTGTTGTAATCAGGATGGACGTTGGAAGGACAATTATTTGGAAGAATGCCTGTGAGCATAGAAGTTCCATGGGAGTGAATGAAACGGTAGCACATGGAAGGGTTTTATGAAGCATGAAGGGATATGAGAAATAATAATGAGATTATATCATCCATCTCTTAGTGTCAGTGTGTTCTAATTTGTTTTGGAGAAAAGGGAACTAGAGTAAGCAACTTCTCAAAGGTTACAGTGTGTGTCAACAGAAGGAGAAAAGCAAGAAAAGGATCTCACTATCTCTAGCTATCCACACACAATAAAGAGACTATGTTCTCACTGTCCTCTCTCTCTCTCTCTTTCTCCCTCTCTGTCTCTCTCTCTTTCTGTCTCTCTCTTTTTGTCTTTCTCTTTACTACTTTTTCTTATGGAAAATTTCAAACACATACAAAAAAAAGAGAGGAGCACAATAAACCATCATATCCACCACACAACATCAACTCTTATCAACATTTTGTCGATATTGGACTAACCTAAGTAATGCAAAATAGGGCTTCTCAGTTTACTTTAATGATTGCTTGAAAAGAATATGTAAATAAATGCTCTAAGAATAGGTCAACATTCTTTGGGAAGATTTAGAGATAACATGTACTCTCTGAGCTTATTTACATATATTTTTCAATATCTAGCTAACAATTCCTCTTTTATTTAGATGATTACAACATCCCAAACTCTGCACAATCTCCCGATGAGTGTGCATAATAGAGTCACTGTACTTGTCTCTAAAAAAATAACTTATTTATTTTAGGAGCATTCGAAAACTGTGGCTATGTCCCCATCTGGGATACAAAGGACCAATGAGTTCAGTTTTTTGTGGTTCCTGCATTCGTTGGCTCCAGAAGTACTACCACCAAGTTAGTCTTGTGACAATATAGAAGGAGACTTGGTGAGGCAGGTTGCATCATTGACTGTAGAGTCTCTGAGTGTGAAAGTTTATACTGTTAAAGCAAATCAATAGGGAATGATTAGCAGTTTCACAATGAATACAAGTAATTTCTTGAAAATCACTATTACTTACTTGTTTCAACCATTTGTTTAAATATATCATGATGTTTCATAATTATTGGGTTTAGCTTTGCTCTCTCTTTTTTTTCCTTCTCCTTCAAAGTAACCAGTTTGTATTTTCTTTTAGTGCAAGGTTATCCATCAGGTGCTAAATCATACTCTGACAGAGGCAACTAAAATCTTAATATTAATGAAATCATTGTTTAAAGAAGCATCCATCATATTATTGATTGTAGTTTTATGTTAAACTCATCATATTAATAGTACCCTATATGTCATTGAGTGAGCAAGATTGAGGGTCCTCATGTTTTAATACCATGCTAATGTGACTGTGTCACTCTAAAAAAAAAACTCAGCTATAACCAGAATTCCCTGGGATTAAAAATTCATGCTGATAATCCTTGTGACTACCTGACCTGTCAGTTCCTTAATTTGATCTTCTCAACATTCTCCTTCTTCCTCAGATCCTGACTCCTTCCTTTTCACCACATTTTAATTTCCACTGTCACCCACAACGCTTCCACATCTGAGACTGTCAAACTTGAAAAGTCTCACCATGACTTCTCTTTCTGTCTCTCTCATGACCTCACTCTTTCTGACACACTCTTCACACTCTTGGATTCAATCCTTTTGCTCTTTCTCCATCCACCAGCCTTCTGGGTCTCCCAGGACATCATAAGGTACCTCATGAGTCCCGGTGACAGATCTCACCTGTATTCTAAGGACTCATCTCACTGTTCTTCTGTCACACCTGTTCTGCCAGCCCTAGTTAAGGCAACCATCTGTATCTTCTTTTCCCTTTGCTTGGCAGCTAAACATTTCTGGAGAACATAGCACAATCAGGCTGATTAGATGCTGTAAAATTTATTCTATCCAATTTGTCTGGGAACTCAACAACATGAAGCATTCTTTTACCCACCTCTCATTGATTCACACTTGAATTCATCATGCCTGTTGTTTTAATCCTTGGCACTAATTGAATTTCTACATCTATCTCTACCCTCTTTTTCTACCTATTTTACAAGAAGTTGAAGGTCATCTGATAAGAATAAACTTCATTTTGCCCAAATTATTACCCATTCTCTTTATCTTCCATCTAGTGTCTGAAGAAAATTTTCCTGATTTTCTTCTAAAGCCAGTGTTTCCACCTATCCTTTTGCTCTCTTCCTTTCCTGTGTCCTTCTGGACTTTGCTCCATCAATCATCTACTTACTCCCCTTATATTTTCTGAGTCTTCCTCCCTTCTAGTTTATCCCTTGATACCTGTAAACATTTTCTGTCCTGTCCTGAGGGGACTCTCACTTGATTCCAATTTCCATTCATAGTATTTCTGTCTCTTTCTTCTTCATCCATAAATTTGGTTTCTTTCCTTCTTTCCTTTTTTTTTTTTGAGTTGGAGTTTCACTCTGTCACCTAGGCTGGAGTGCAGTGGCACGCTCATGGTCACCACATCCTTGACCTGCTGGGCTCAGGTGATCCTTCCACCTCAGTCTTCCAAGTAGCTAGAACTACAGATTCACACCACCACACCCAGAAAAATTTTAAAATTTATTGTAGAGATGAGGTCTCGCCAAGTTGCCCAGGCTGGTCTCAAACCCCTGGGCTCAGGCAATACTCTTGCCCCAGCCTCCCAAAGTGCTGGGATTACAGGCTTGAGCCACTGCACCTGGTCACTTTGGTTTCTTCTCCTACTTAATCCTCGGCACCATCTGCCAAAAACCTCTTCTTAGACTTTCTGCTCAAATTTTGATTACAGCAGAATTTAACAACACTGATCATCCTTTCCTCACTATAATGCTCAGCTCCACTGGAATTCATGTTCTAATCTTCCAGCTCTCCTCCAGTCTTGTAGATTGCTTCTGTTTAGTTTCCTTCCAGGATTTCCTTTCTCCCCTTTAAAACAAGCTCATTAAATATAAGCTTTCTGAAGATTCAATGTTCACTGCTCTCTGCTTTAACTCTCAACAGTACTTTGACACTCTCATCCTACCTTATAATTCCGTTGATCTACCTATTACCTTTGTGAGAATAATTCCCCTAATCAGATCCTTGTTTCTAACCAAATGCTGAGCATTCCATGCTGATGTATTGCAGATACTTTAAACTCTGATCTAAATTCAACACATCACTTTTTACTTCTGTGTTTTTGATCTTGACTAATCAGTTCAATGGTGTCTCTTCTACCATTATCTTTCAAATCAATCTTTTCTGTCCACTCCTTTCATCAGAAACGCATGAACTCTTGAGTGGACTATTGCAATAACCTCCTAAAATGGTCTCTCTGCTTGCAATTTATCTTTTTTTTTTCCAATTAGTGAAGTAATAGCAAGTTAACTAAGTTATTCACATGTTAAATGATTTTTTTTAATTTTAGAAAGCACTTTCTCATTCTTTGGTTTATTTAATTGCCTCTATTTACCAATATCTTGAATGTTTTTATTTATTTATTTATTTGAGTTGTAGTCTCCCTCTGTCACCAGACCGGGAGTGGCTACTGCAGCCTCAACCTACTGGGCTCCGGTGATCCTTCCACCTCAGCCTTCCAAGTAGCTGAAACTACAGGCGTGCGCTACCACACCCAGCTAATTTTTGATTTGTTGTAGAGATGAGGTCTCGCCAAGTTGCCCAGGCGGGTCTCAAACCCGTGGGATCAGGCAATTCACTCACCTCAGCCTCCCAAAGCGCAGGATTACAGGCTGAGCCACCGAGCCTGGCTGAATGTTTGCTTTTTAGACACTGCTACTAGAATTATCTTCCTAAGGTTCAGATACAACCACATCACATTTATAGCTCAAATATTTTCATTTTCTACCCAATGTTCTCCATGGTTGAAGCTTTCCATGATCTGAATCTATCTCTCTAGTCTTATCTTCTGCCCCATTCTTGCAGCTCGTTCTGTGACAGCTCCTCAGATAGACCCTGTGCTCAGTTGTCTTTCCTTACACTATTGTCTCTATTTGGGGGCCTTCTTCCCAGATCAGCCTTTGCAGGGTCCATAGAAGGCCGGGGGGGGGTCCCTCAAAATTCAAGGACCAGGGTCAGAGACCTTCAAAATCTTATTCAAATCATTCCCTTTCAAAATGCTTTCTCCATCATCAAAGTCAGAACAAGAGCTTCCCCACATTCTCAAATACTTGCAGAACTTATCACATTCTGTCTTGGCACCCACATATTTGTTTCTATTCTTCATTAACATATACACTCTTGGAAGAGACGGACAGCGCCTAATTCATTTTTGTATCCAACCCAATGAATGTGAAACACTTCCATAGTTGGTGCTTTGCTGTTTACTAAATTGCTAAATTCTATATCAAGAGTTGCTTTGATTTATTTTATAGAATTAAGGATCAAATTTAACTTAAGGAATAGTGAGATTTTTGTCTTATTTTTCTCAATAATTTGGTCTTTATTGTAATATGTATTTTCCTATTATAATAGAACTTCTATAGTAGGAAGTTCTCGGTGGACAAAAACTCATGATATCCACATCAAAACAAGCCATTGGCTAATATAACAAATAATAACATGTTAAAAGGAAGACGTGGTGTAAGTGAAAGAATATATGCAAATATCAGGGATGCCTCTGATTACAATTGAAAGAGATAATGTATGTAAAGTGCTTACTCATTATCTGGTACAGAGTCAGTGTTCAGTAAATGTTACCTAACATTATTATACAGCAAGTAAAGTAGCTGGAAAAAATACTTTCTTTTTCCTCATGTAGTCTAGATTGTTGTGTGTTACAGCTGATATTAACTTTGAACTGCAGAGTCAGAATCAGATATGCCTTTTCATAATTTCAAGAGCAAGTAACAAAGGGTAAGGCATATGAGAAGATAGCATGATGTAACCGACCATGTGCACTATTGATGAGGACTTGGCTTCCCTCTGTACCACTTGATATTCAGTGAAATAAATAATGGTGATAATTGTCACTTTTCTAACAAAGACATCTGCTAAATCAGGCAACTCAAGCAAAGCTGTTTGCTACTGACAGCTTGCTTCAAATGTGAATGTTGCCATTAAGAAAAAATAGCGTTTCTGTATTTGTCACATTACCTAATATGTTGTGTTGGCAATGTTTCATCTGGGGACCAAAAAACTTATGACCAATAATTAAATTCAGCCTTCGAGCTTCTATATTTGCATAAAGGACTATTATAAGATCTTTATTTTCTTTTCATGTTAATGTGAATGAGATATATCGATATGACCTTTTATTTTATTTATTTATTTATTTTTTTGAAAGCAGGATTTACTGAGAGGACATAAAAGCCCCCACAGTGGGAAGGGACACAAAGGGGTTGCCCCTATATGACCTTTTAAAATCCCATTGTTCAAAATGGTGTCACTGAAGGGTAAAAGTTTCCTTTTCCATTCTCTCTACCTCGGTTCCTCCTCCCTGGAGATTCTCTTTTGACTCACACACTATTTAAAAACCATACAAGATAATAATAAAAACCAATGAACTTTACCTTATTTTATATATGGTCTTGGATTTTATAAAATCCCAATGTTGCATAATGTCAAAAGACAAATCATTACACCTTTTGATTTGTCTTTGTCAATTAATATTATAATACAAATTTCTGTTTCAAGGTAATATTTCAGAGGACTCAGGAGAATGAGAGCCTTACTCTCTATTCCCTTGTTTGATGATCGATCCCCAAGAAATATCCAAAGCAGTATCACCCTTAGGCCAAGGTAAGAAAGTCCCCTGACCCTGAGCTCCCTTCTGGCCTTCCTTGTGCCCTGCCCCAATCCACAGGGTGAAGTATCTATTGCTAAGGGGATATGTGCCCTCACCAGACCACATTTGGGTAACCAGGATAGAGGAATTACCAGCTCACATGGCTCAAGCAACGTCTATAGCTTCTTCCCTACTTCTGTCCTCCTAAGGACAGGTGATCATGGACTGGGACTAGGGACCAGCTCTCCCCTTCTTTTTCTGCTATTTTTTGGTATGGAACTCTGAAGAGTCTGAGTAATCTAAATTTATACCTGATCCTTCAGGTTGTTATGAAGTTCCCAGATAGGAGGATCTAAATGTTGAATACTTTGTTTTGCTTTATCTATAATATTATTTTTCTTGCTCTGTTGCTAAGGCTGGAGTGCAGTGGTATGATTGTGGCTCACTGCATCCTTGACCTCCTGGGCTCAAGCAATCTTCCTGCTTCAGCCTCCTAGGTAGCTGGGACTACGGTGCATGCCACCATGCCCAGCTAATTTTTGTATTTTTTTTTTTTTGGTAGAGTTGGGGTCTGGCCATATTGTCCAGGCTGTTCTCAAACTCCTGGTCTCAAGCAATCTTCCCACCTCGGCTTTTCAAAATGCTGGGATTACAGGCATGAGCCACTGCTCCCAGCTTCATCTATAACTTCAAAATATTTAGATACATGTGGTACTGATTTTAATATGTTTCTTTGTTGTAGATCCCCAAATGTTAGTAAGTGGGCCTGATTTGATGATAATGTTATTGTGAAACTCATATAATTAAATATCTTAACATTAGAATTGTATTTCTTTTTCTTTTTTTTTATTTTGAGTTGGAGTCTCACTCTTCTTGCCGAGGCTGAAGTGCAGTGGCATGCTCACAGCCACCGCAGCTTCGACC
Organism: Carlito syrichta; assembly: GCF_000164805.1. Lineage (NCBI taxonomy): Eukaryota > Metazoa > Chordata > Mammalia > Primates > Tarsiidae > Carlito > Carlito syrichta. Next base: position 343,788 of record NW_007247104.1, read on the forward strand.
TGCTAGGCTTAGGTGGTCCTTCCACCTCAGCCTTCCAAGTAGCTGGAACTACAGACACATATCACCATGCCTGGCTAGTTTTTTTGTGTGTGATTTATTGTAGAGGCGAGGTCTTACCAAGTTGCCCAGGCTGGTCTCGAACCCCCAGGCTCAGGCAATCCTCTCGCCTCGGTCTCCCAAGGGAAGCCACTGCACCCGGCCTAGAATTGTGTTTCGAATAGCTCTTTGGAATAAAGGCAAAATAAATGTTACTCTTTAAATTACTAGTTTTTTTAAATGAATCACTCCTGATTTAAAATTATTTTGTTCTTCTCTATCTACTGTTAAAATATTCAGTGAAGAAAGAGCATATTAGAGATAGAGCAGAGCTTGATTTTGTTAATCTTTCTTGACAATAACGTTCTCATAAGAAAATTATTTACTCTTTATTTCAAACAATTTCTTATGGTTCTGCCATTTTATATGCACTACTCTTTATTTTTTCTGTCCATAAACTATCACTTTTTCCAATGATAAGAATTTTTCAAGACAGAAAAATTTATGTATTTCTACCTGCATTTTACAGAAAAAGAAACTGAGGCTACTGTGAAAGGATAGCATCATCTTGTAGCCAGTCATTTAGGAGTTTTGGTTGAAGGCGATAGTTCATATAGGTTTGGCCAGCTCTAGTTTCTTTATACTTCAAAAAAAAAAAAAATCATAGAGATATGGGGACAGAGATTCATCATCTGAGGAAGAACATGGCTTCTCAACTATGATCTCATTTTACCCAGGGGTCCATCTTACTGCTTACTTAGAGAGTTCTATTGGCAAAAGCTAACCAAATTTGTTAAATAGGTATTCCATTCAGATGGTTTGTGTGTGTGTGTGTGTGTGTGTGTGTATGTGTGTGTGTGTGTGTGTGTGTGTGTGTGTGTGTGTGTGTGTGTGTGTGTCTCTTCTCACCCGGTTTCCCATACGCTGTTTCCTCACTCCACCCCTGACAGATGGTCACTGTTATTAGATACTTGTGTGCGCATGCAAGAGTTTCTTTAGGCAAACACAAATTCTTACACAACTGTTTTTCTTACTTAATAACATTGAAGGTATTTTCTTATCAGTTCAGAGAGAACTCCTTTTCTTTCTGAGTGTTGCACAGGATGATTTTATTATATGGCTTTCCTATAATTTATTTATTTTTATTATTAGCTTTCATTTCTTCAGAAGTGTTTTATATTTGCAAAAAAATTGTGCGGATAGTATAGAGAATTCTAGTTTCCCCAGCACCAAGTCTCCCCTATTCTTAACATTTTATCTTAGTATGGTACACTTGTTACAATTATTGAGCCGATATTAATATCTATTATTACATACAGCCTATACTTTATTCAGATAGCCTTAGTTTTGCCTCTTCCTGTTCCAGGTTATTATATTACATTGAGTCACCATGTGTCAAGCTTCTCTTGCTATGACAGTTTCTTAGACTTCCCTTGGTTTTGATGATGACAATTTTGAAGGGTAATGGTCAGGTATTTTGTAAAATGTCCCTCGTTTCAGATTTATATAATTTAGTTTGGTACAAATATATTTTGTACAAAAAAAGCCTTTTGATTTCTTAGTCATTTGCTATTACAAATAATACAGCAATGAATTACAGTGCTCATCAGCCATTTCCCAAGTTGCAGGTAAAAAGGACACATTCTCAGAAGTAAAGTTGGCAGGTTAAAATGTAAATGCATTGGAAATTTTGACACTGTTGTCAAATTGCTATCCATAAGAATAGTGTCATTTTATACTGTATGTATAAGAGTATGCATAGCTTTGGCAACAGTGTATGTTGTAAAACTTTTAGATTTTTGCCTGATAGAAGGAAATTAATATCTGTGTAGTTTTAAAGTTTTTTTTTTTTGTTGTTGTTTGTTTGTTTTTTGAGTTGGAGTCTCACTCCATTGCCCAGGCTGGAGTGCAGTAGCACACTCATTGCCACCCCAGTGTCGACCTGCTGGGCTCCGGTAATCCTTCCGCCTCAGCCTTCCAAGTAGCCAGAACTAGAGGCGCATGCTACCATGTACGGCTAATTTTTTGATTTATTGTAGAGATGAGGTCTCGCCAAGTTGCCCAGGCTGTTCTCGAATCCGTGGGCTCAGGTCATCCCCTCACCTTGGCCTCCCAAAGTGCTAGGATTACAGGCTTGAACCACCATGCCCAGCCAGTTTTAAAGTTTTAATAGCATTTATCTTATTATATATGAAGATAAAGCATTTTTTAAATTGGTTAAATTTTAGAGTTGTGGGGTACAAGTGGGAATTTACTACATAAGTAGGTTGCATGCAGGTGAAATTTGGCCTAGATGGCCCTCTCTCTTTCTGATAGTGGACCAGGTCTCCAGTGTCTTGCCACATAGCTACCTTCTTCCTTTCTCCATCCCGCCAGCAGTATCTAGCAACTGCTGATCCCACCCTTGTGCTCGTGTGACCAATGATCAGAGTTCATTTATGAGTGAGAAGTGATATTCGGTTGTTTCTGTGATACTTCATTTAGTATGATGGACTGCAGATAAGTTGATGCAAAGGCCATGATTTTGTTCTTCTTTATGACTGCATAAGATTCTATCGTGTATATGCATCATATTTTCTTTATCCAGTCCATTTTCAATGGACATCTGGGTTGGTTCCATGTTTTTGCTATTGTGACTAGTCCTGCAATAAACACAGGGTGCAGGTGTCTTTTTGGTAGAGTGATTTATGGTCCTCTAGGTATATTCCCAGGAGAGGGATTGCTGAAGTGCATGGAAGCTCACTTTTTAGTTCTTTGAGAAATCACCACACTGCTTTTCAAAGTCCCACCAACAGTGGAGAAGCGACCGTTTTCTCTGTAGTCGTGACAGTACTTGTTTTTTTGACTTATTAATGATAGCCAGAGGATGAAGTATTTTATGATTATTTTTGCTTATTATAAATAAATTTTCCAACTATATTTTTCTAAACACTTTATGTATTTAAAAGCTACTGATTTATGAATAATTTCATAAGGTAGAGATGATTTCAGCTCAGTATCTCAGGGATGCTTGCCATGTGCCACCATGAAGACTTAGACCCACAAGACAGACTCTTTTTTTTGAGCTGGAGTCTCACTCTGTCGCCCAGACGGGAGTGCAGTGGCCGCTCCCGGCCACTGCAGCCTCGACTGCTGGGCTCCAGTGATCCTTTCGCCTCAGCCTTTCGCGTAACTGGAATTACAGGCGCGTGCTACCACGCCCGGCTGATTTTCTTATTTATTGTAGAGATGAGATCTCGCCAAGTTGCCCAGGCGGGTCTCGAATCCGCAGGCTCAGGCAATCCACTCATTTCAGCCTCCCAAAGTGCGGGATTACAGGTTGAGCCACCGAGCCTGGCTAGGGCTTAGACTCATACTTAAATGTAGTCATTATTAACAGGTTGGTTTCTATCTAGATGAAATTATGTACTCCTAAGAAATTGTTATCACCATCTGAAGAGATGTCTGAGGAAGATTACATTTTTGGCTTCTAGTTTGAATGTTGTTCTGTGGTGTGTTTCCTTTTAATTCTTTATCTTATTCACTGTCAGGTAGTAATGACACCATTTTATCGTCCTTTCTGTGGAGAGCAGAAGTCTTCACCCAGGTATAGAAAAGTGATCTCAGTGCTAGCTCGCTTTATCAGCAAGTCCTGGAAACGCTACAGTCATGTCTACGACGGAGGTACCCATCCAGGGTTTATCCTTTATTCTGCCAAAGGGGAAGTGATGCATTACAATTGCTCTGGGAAGCAAATTAATTCTGAAGTAGATTGAAGGGAAGGATCTCTGTGTACTTCTCATTTTCATGGAGAACCCTCATGTGCATTTGGGAAGATGTTATGAATGATCTCAAGAGTAAACTTTTCAAATGCAGGCAATGACAAGATCATAGCTTCATGGATGGGAGAAAATTGCACAGTTCTTTCTTTTCCTCTAGTTTCCTTAATTTAATAAATCAACAACTTATTGTGGGTTTGTCATCTTGCTAGATACTGGTATGAGCTCTGGGGATATAAACATGTTATGACACACTCTCTGATGCCCTATATAATTATAATTTAAGTGAAGGAGACAGACTTGGAAAAAGTTAATTATAATTTTATGTTTTAAGTGCTATTAAAGAGATAAGTACACAGAAGTGTTACAGAGACTACAAAAAATTCTGTAGGGGATTGGTAGTAGAAATAGAGGTAAATGAGAGGAAATACATGACAGACAAGATGATACTTAAGGAGAAATGAAGAAGATGGAGAAAGACTGAGCTGTCTAACTCAAGTGGCCTCTTTAGAGTAGAGTTATCTTTCCCAAAGAGAGGGACCTTACCTCTGTCATCCGTGTGATGACTTTAGGTGTCATACTGATATGACTCCAAATAAAATCAATTTACTCAAAAAATTAATCTGTTTGAATCCTTCTGATTAAATCAAAGGGAAGGTCTGTTTGAGATTGGTATCCTTTTAAAATATCTTTTAACACTGTCATTACTTTTAAATATGAGATATTGGGCCCCAGGTTCAGAGCCTTCAGGAAGCAACAGCATTTAATAATATTGTATTATATTAATCATCTTTATTTAGAAGACAACTTTGTATTTCTGGAAAATGGTTCTGATTTTTCAGTTATGGTTATGATGTAATGTTTCTTATTCATTTATTCACTCAACAAATACTTATTGAAGAACTTCTGTGTAATAAGTACTATTCAAAGAAATTGTGGATAAAATATCAATGGATAAGTCTGATCACAGTGGTTCATGCCTGTAATCCTAGCACTTTGGGAGGCCAAGGTGAGAGGATTACTTGAGCTCAGGAGTTCAAGACCTGCCTAAGCAACATAGTAAGAATTCACCTGTCTCTACAAAAAAAAAAAAAAAAAGTCAGGTATGGTGTTGCATTCCTGTAGTTCTAGCTACTCAGGAGACTAAGGCAGCTGGTCATGAACTTTAAAATGTATGAACTTGTGGATATATAAATGGATAAAACAAAAACTCCAATCTTGAGGACCTTATAACATATATTTTTTAAAATTGCTAAATTATTGTTTTTAAGTTTAAAAAATGGGTTCAATCAATTTTAAGTTAGTAAGGAAATAATCATACAGATGATAACAATGTTGAGTCCAGGTAAGAGAGAGTATAGAGGAGAAATGATAACAAATGCTGTCTCGAACTGCGTAGTGTTGAATCCTGATGCCACCACCTGTTAGTTCTGTGACTAGTAACTTGCTTCTTTGTGCCTCATTTTCCTCACCTGTAAAATATTGTGAGAATTCAATAAATGTTGATTGTTGTTGCTGGTATTACTAGTATTGCACAGATTGTCAAATATCCTAAATTGATATTCAAATGATGAGTTTGGAGACACTTTGGAAGAGATTGCATAAACAATTGTGTAAATCAGTGCCGGGTCTGGGCTGACTTTTCTTTCTAATTTTTTACTTTGAAATAATTTTAGATTTACAGAAAAGTTTCAAAAATAGATCAAAGAGTTTGCATGGAGACTTCACCCAGATTCCCCTAATGTTAACATTTTTTTTACAACCATAGTGCAATTGTCCAAACTAAGAAATTAACATTGGTATACTACTACTACTCACCAAACTACAGACTTTATTTGGATTACCCTGTCTTTCCCTAAAATAATTATTCTTTTCCAGAATGCAATCTGGGATCCCACAATGCACTTAGTTTTTATGCCCTCTTAGACTCTAACGACGAAATCTTCTTAAGTCTCTGCTAGTCTTTCATGATTTTGACACTTTTTCCCAGAAGACCGATCAGGTTTTTGCAGAATGTTCCTCACTTTTTCTACATCTGATATTTTCTCATGATTAAATTGAGTTTATGCATTCTTTGAAAGATTTCAGTACTATTTATTTATTTATTGAGACAAGGTATCGCTCTGTCACTCAGGCTACTGTGCACTGGCTCGATCCTAGCTCAATGCAGCCTTGACCTCCTGGGCTCAAGCTATTTTCCTACCTCAGCCTTCCAAGTAGCTGGGACTATAACCATGCACCACCACAACTGGCTAATTAAAAAAATTTTTTTTTGTAGAGACAGCATCTTACTATGTTGCCCAGGCTGGTCTTGAACTCCAGGTCTCAAGTGATCCTTCTGCCTCAGTCTTCCCAAAGTTCTGTTACCAGGCACAAGCCTCTGTGCCCAGCCTTGAGTATCTTTACTAAACTACTCTGTGCCTCACTGTGTTCAGTTGTAAACTGGGGTCTGAGCTTATGCGTTTTTAACAAGCATACACACTGGTGATGTGTCCTTCTTAGGACATCATGATTAGGGTGTTTGTGATACTGATATGTCATTGCTAGTAATGCTAATTTCTATCACTTGGTTAAGGTGCTCTTTGCCAGGTTTTTCCACTATGAAGTTACTATTTCTACCTTTGTAATTAATAAATATCTTGGAGGAGATGCATATAAATTATGAAAATATCCTGTTTCTGTTCCATTGACTTTAAGCATCTGTTGTTGGTACTTGCTTGCAACAAATATTACTGTGGTATTCTATTTTTAAATTTTCTGTTTCCCTCATTTATTCCACATTTATTAATTGAAATTTTGTATTGACTATCTCTTCTCCCCCATTAATTTTAAAAAATTCAACTATTAGTTGGGTGCGATGGCTCAGCCTGTAATTCAAGCACTTTGGGAGGTCGAGGTGAGAGGATTGCCTGAGCCCAGGGGTTTGAGACCAGCCTGGGCAATATGGTGAGACCTCGTCTCTATAATAAATCACAAAAACTAGCTGGTCATGGTGATGTGCGTCTGTAGTTCCAGCTACTCGGAAGGCTGAGGTGGAAGGATTGCCTGAGCCCAGTAGGTTGAGACTGTGGTGGCCGTGAGTGTGCCACTGCACCTCAGCCTGGGAGACAAAGAGAGAGATTCCAACTCAAAAAAAAAATTCAATTTTTAAAAAATTTGTTAATATCTGTATAAGTTCATGGATATTTATTTTATTACATGGATTAGAATTCAATGCTATTGTTATTTACTTCTTGCTCAAATTGTTTTAGCTTTAGCCACTGAGAGCTCTTTATGATAGACCCCTATGTCTTTTTAACATATTCCCTAGGTTTTTTGAGGCCATCCTTACTTTTTTGGCACTGTAAGATACTCCAGATTCACCTTGTGACTTCCTTGCTCCAGCCCCGAAATCAAGCTCTTCTCCAAAAAAGGACTAAAACAAAATAAAATTTTGCAATACAAGAATTAAGCAGAGAAATTTTTTAAAAACATGACATTTTAATTAAAAATAAAACTTTAATTCAAAAGTAAAAACCAAGACAAGGTTGAAAATAGATGAAAATGGTATAATTTTTATTTTTAGAATTTTACTGCTACTTGAGTTACAGTTTTCCTCACAGTGCTAGGCCGATAGAATTCAACAGATGATCAAAGCATTGCATCACGTGGCAGTGGAGGTGTGTTATATTTGGGTGAATAATCATGCAATTCACGGAATAAAAGAAAAGAACACACGATCTACAGTCAGATGGGCTCAAATCCTAGCTCCACCACTTACTAGCTGTGTGACATCAGGAAAGGTACTTAACTTCTCTTAGTGTCGGTTTCCTGATGGGTAAAAAATGAAGTTAATAATAGAACTTGGATGGGCATGGTGGCACACACCTATAATCCCAGCACTTTGGAAGGCCGAGGTGAGAGGATTGCCTGAGCCCACAGGTTTGAGACCAGCCTGTGCAATTTGGTGAGACCTCATCTCTACAATAAATCAATTAGCTGGGCATGGTGGTACATGACTGTAGTTCCAACTACTTGGAAGATTGAGGCAGAAGGATCAACTGAGACCAGCAGGTTGAGGCTGTGGTGGCCATGAGTGTGCCACTGCACTCCAGCCTAGATGACAGAGTGAGACTCCAATTCAAAAAAAAAATAGAACTTAAAGTGTTTAGAAGTGTTTCTGGCACATGGTATAAAATGTTACCACCGGTTTACAGTGCCCTTTAAATCTCACAAAGGGCTTTCAGTCATATTAGCTCATTTTTATCACACAGTAGTACTTGGTATATTACTATTTCAAACTTTCAGATACAGAAGCTGAAACTCAGAAAGGTTAAGTGACTTTTTGAGATTATATAGCTTAAAAGTGACAAAGGTAACAATCTAACCCCAATGATCTGGCTGCAAATTTGGGTAGGAATGTAAGCATCAACTGAGGAATAAAATATTAAAACATTAGAACATTAAAAAACTGATGATGCAACAAATTTCATGTGAACAAACTACTTAAGAACTCATAGTAATAGTACCAGAACTTCAAAGAGTTCTTGAACTGAACCAATCTGCATTTCTTAACCTGGTCTATGGCACCAGTTTCAAAGAGTATGAAAAGCATTCACGTTTATGTAAAATTGTATATATGTGCCTTTTTGATTTGTAAAAAGTGTTCATATGCTGCATCAGATTTTTTAAAGGGATTTATAAGCCCCAGGAAGTTAAAAACTGGCTAGGTCAGGTGCCATGGTTCATGCCTGTAATCCCAACACTTCGGGAGGCCAAGGCAAGAGGATTACTTGAACCCAGGACTTCAAGACCAGCCTAGGCAACATAGCAAGACCTCATCTCTATACAAAAATAAAAAAAATTAGCAAGACATGGTAGCACACACCTGTAATCTCAGCTACTAGGGAGGCTGATGTGGAAGGATCACCTGAACCCAGAAGGTTGAGACTGTGGTGAGCCATGAGTGACAGAGTGAGACCCTGGCTCAGTCAGAACAAAACAAAACAACAAAACAAAACAAACAAAAAACTTTGGCTGAACTTCTTAAATTATCTGACAAGCTGCTTACTTGGAGTGGTTATTATTTAGATATTATTTGAAGAGAAAAATAGGGAGTAATCCTTATCTTGATGTGGTAATAGCTAAATTTTTTTCTGACCTCTTTTTAAACTTTTTATCATGGAATTTTTTCAACATTCACAAAAGCGCCATTCAAAGACCAATCACTCACCCTCAATAAGGTTCAACGCATAGCCAATCTTGCTTTATTAATAATCCCCAAACATGGCCATTCTCCCCTGGGTTATTTTAATAAAACCCAGCATCATTTTGCTTTTCCTGAAAATATTCAAGACTGCCATATAACTAAATCTTAATATAATCTCTGTGTACCATAGAGAACCAATTGTAAAGTCTATTATTTGTTCAATAATTTATTCATTCAACAAAATGTTATGGAATACCTAATATTATATATTGCAAGGCACTATAGGAGATACTATTATAAGTAAGATTTTCATTAAACTTAAAAATCTAGAATGCCACCTCATATACTACCTTTTAGAGCTCTAAGATTTGCATTCTACCAAAAAGACACCTGCACTCGTATAGTATAATTATTGCAGCACTATTCACAATATCAAAAAACCTACATAGGTGCCCATCAACAGTGGACTGGATAAGGAAAATGTAGTACATATACACCATGGAATACTACAGGGTCATAAAGAAGAATGAAATCATGTCCTTTGCTACAATGTGGTTGCAGTTGGAGGCCATTATTCTAAGAAAATTAGCACAGAAACAGAAAACCAAATACTTCATGTTCTCACTTGTAAGTTGGAGCTAAACACTGGGTACACAAGGGCATAAGGATGAGAACAACAGACACTGCAACTCCTAAAGAGGAAAGAGAAGGAGGGAGAAAGGGATGAAAAACTACCCATTAGGTACCATGCTCACCGTGATTGATGGAGCCCAAATCTCACCACCATACAATATATCCATGTAACAAACCTGCACATGTATCCCTGAAATCTAAAATCAAATAAAGCTTTTTAAAAAAAAGTTCTAAGATGTAGGCCTTTAGACGCCTTAAAAATTGCTCAAGGCCAAAAGTTAGGATGCACCTTTGATTTCATACCTACTGTCGGCAATCCCTCTTTCTTATCAAGTCCATCAGCAAGTCTAGTCAGCCGCATCTCCAAAATATATAACAAGTTTCTCCACTTATCTTCATCCCAGTTGCTGTTATCTTAGTCCTAGCCACCCCTAGCTTTTTGCTAGGCTACTAAAGAGTCTTCCAACTGGTTTCTGTGTTTCTCCTCTTGTCTATTTTCCGTTGCCTCCCCATAGAGATAGGAACAAATAAATAGAAAACAACATAAATGCCCAATTAATCAAAGAATGAATAAACTGGGATATGCTAATTCCAGGGACTACTAAATAGTTGCTAAAAATTAATGAATAAGGGTTTTCTATGTCAGTATGGATAAACCTCAAAAACATAATACTGAAGATAAAAAAACAAGTGCACAAGAATATGTACAGTGTGGTACCATATAAATCTAAAAACATGCCAGCCAATGTTACTTATAGTTTATAAATGTGCAAATATATGGTAAAAATACAAAAACATGCATGGGAATTACAAGCCTAAAGTTCAGAATAGTGGTCGCCTTTAAAGAGGGAGGAGAAGTGAACTGAGAAGGGGGTGCCAGGGGGATTTTTTGAATCTAGTTTCTTGAGGTATTCCTTTTCTTGTTATCTATACTGCCTTGGCTGCCTGAAATATAATTGAAATATAATATATAAGTCAGATAAAAGTCACTCATTCATATAAATCCTCCAGTGGTTTTTCATCGTTCTTAAAAAGAAATCTAGGCCTCATGTCAAGGTCCTAGATGATGTGGTCCCTGCCTGCTTCTCCAAATTCATCTCTTCCTCTCTCCTCATCAATTACTATGTTCTGAACTTGCTGACTTATTTTCTGTTTCCTGAAGAAGTCAAGCTTGTTTCAACCTCAGGAACTTTGCACTAGCGCTCGCCTCTATCCCCAGAACATTCCCCGGGGTGTTCACTCATTTGGCTTCTTCTTGTTGTACAGTTCTCAGCTCAAGCAAGGTCTTCCTTGACCATTTTATTTAAAATAGTTCCCATCTGTCTATCTCTACACATAACCTGTTCATCACCTTCAAAGCGCTAATTACCCTTGAAGGACCCTTGTTCGTTTATTAATTGACTTCTCCTACTAGAGTATAGGCTCCTTATCTATCTTTCTCACTACTGTATCTCTGGGAATTACAACAGCACCTCATGCGTAGGAAGAATAACTTTAGTTATTTATAAATATTTATTTGCAATAAATATTTATTCCACAAATAAATATTTGTGGAATTATTCTGAATAACCAGAAACATTTCCCTAGACTTCTGTTTGTAAAAAAAATAGAACTTGGAAATTAAAACTCCATTGGTTGCTGTTGTTTTCTAGACAGTTCCAGGTTTTCTTTACCATGATCTTTATCAAAGGATAATAAATCCAAGTTGCATTTTGATGACAGACACTGATATTAGCTCCTTTTCATCATTTTTAATGTGGACTATAAAGTTGGGCAATTTTATTAGTCTGTGTATTCTTTAACGTACCCATTGTTGACTCATGTTGTACTAGTTTCTACTTTCCCTAAAACAGGGATCTGCAAATGTATAAATCATCAGTTTCTTCCTAGAATATGAGAGTCATCTTAAGGGCATCCTGATAGATTTCTACTTGTTTTAAGTAGAACTGTGACTAATTAATGCTACTGTAGAATGCCCTTACACTATACAATCCTTCGTGAATTCAGCTTTGGTCTTATATAAATAATGGAGATTCTTTGATTAGCAGTGATTTCTCAAAGGACCGGCTCTGCCTTGCTGAAGCTGCCCTGAGATAACCCAGGTTTGTGATGCATAGCTAATTTAATTAATTTTCCTCTGGAGGTCACTTCACATCTTTATTTTTCAAATTCACAGTTGAATCTATGCCGCACATTTCTCAACTTCATCACTGAATTCAACAGCAATTCAAAAAACCTTTCAGGGTTTATACATTTGATCTTTAGGTTCAGATAAACATATATGCTTCTCTTCTTTCTGGCTGGGCCTAGTTCGCCAGCTAAGAAAGAGCATATGTCTTATATTAGTGAATCTTATCAGGCTCTGAAGATGTACTCCCATTTCCTGTTCATAGCACGCTTACGTGCTATGGAGCTAAATTATAATCATAGCTGCTATGCTATTTTTGAAATGCAGTTGCAGTTTGAGTTCCTGGCTGCTTTTGGAACCATGACCATACTGCTACTTTCTCTTCAAAGGTGCTATTTTACGATCTTTATATGGCTGAATTAAGAAACATCTTTATGCTAACATTTTTTTCCCCAGAAACAAATAAGTCTGACTACCTTGCTGAGAAGTTTATTTGGTAAATGAGATATACAAGAAGTATATTTGGAAACTGAATAAAATGATTCGATGTCTAATTGCATTCATTTGTTTAGCAGCGAGTCAAGATGAAAAAGTTAACACAACAAGCTAATGGAAAGAAAACCTTATTTTAGAATGAAGTGATATAATATTTTAAATCAAATAAAGCAGAAATTGGGCATTTATCTGTTACTTTTTAATATGTGGGGGAAAAGAGCTTGCAAAGTGGAATTTGCTTATTCTTTGTTGGTGGGACTTTGTGTTGGTTGCTTTTTGTTTCCTTACAATATGTGGCTTGGTTACTGACAACTATTAAATTAGTTAGATAATTCTATGCTGTATAGGTTTAGCCATAATCTATTATTGGTTTTCATAGGTAAAAGTTTGGGAATAAATGATATTCATAAGGTTCCTCCTTCTGACTGCATAATTCAATTTAAAGATAGAGTGCACAAAGAAGATAGAGAAGAGATTGAAGTCAGACCGAGAAAAAGAACTTGGATTTTAGGTATTAATATTCTCATTTGATGTAATTTTTTTTACTTTAAATTATTTTTATTTTAAAGATGTGGGGTACAATTCGGGATTAGGTTTGCAGATGTTCATTATGCAGGTACCCTTGCTGATAAAGTGTGCCCCTCCCCCAGCAGATTCCCACTACTGCCAATCCTGAAGCCCCACCCCCACCCTCCCGGTGGTCTCCCGCTACTACCAATCTTTTTCTTATAGTATTATGATAATTGTTCAAGGTCCGCTTATGAGTGAGAACACGTAGTATTCAGTTCTTTGTTTCTGTGATAGATCGCACAGTATTATAGACACTAAGTCCACTCAGGTTACTGTGAAGTTCATGATTTTGTCCTTCTTTATGGCTGTGTAATATTCCATCGTGTATATGTACCACATTTTTTAAATTCAGTCCTCTTGACATAAATTTTTATCACTGAGAATACAAATGTGCGACCATTGTCAAGCCATTGCGCCATTGCTTACTAGCTAAGATGCAGCCCAGTGCTCTTTGGACTATGGCCGGGCCATGTTTCCCATCTTTGATCGCCTCTCCTACCTTGAGGAGGTGAATCTCCTCTCTCTCTCTCTCTCTCTCTCTCCCTCTCTCTCTCTAATTTACTTTCTAAATAAACTATATTTTCTAATCTAAAAAAAAAGAATACAAATGTGCACAGATAAAAGGGTAGGTCAGCAAACCACAGAATAAATCTTTTAACTATTTGCTTAGAGAAGAGTTACTGAAGTTATTCTTCATATGCTATAACTCTAACGTTCCTCTTCAGAGTCCTAATTTTGGCATCAAGAAGTTGAATCATTTGGGTTCAAACATCTGTTGTTTCTGGATGGCTTTAAAATTCCATTGCAAGTTCAAAAATGCCCAAATTGCAAAGCATGTTCTTATGAGAAGTGTCTACTTGGTGTATGTTTGCCCTTCTTTCTCACGAATCTTCCACGAACACATCATTTGGGCCTTCAATTTCTGTTCTGTTTCTCTTCATATAGTGCTAATGTATTTCCTCCACTCAGATTCTAGTTTCAAAGACACAGTTTTAAGCATGGAATGTCTTTCCCTGCTAAGTTTATTCTTTATGTGTTTGGAATGCTCTGGAATGTATGTAAATACTTTTCAAAGTCAGGACTCACTGTTTTTTCCCTCTTGGACTTGCCATTGCTTGACTGCTCCATACCAACTTCTGTTAGAATCTTGCAAGTTCTAGCAAGATTTTTTTGAAAAAGATAATTGCAGTCTGATAACCCTTAAAGGGTAAATGTAGTACCCATGGATTTCTTTTTCTGATAAATATTCACATTATAGCTTTTACTAGTTTATGTAGCACTCCAACTAAGAGATGTGACTGTAGGCAGGAAATGAACTAGGAGAATAAATTTTCTCATTTTGAAAAAACAGTCTTTGATAAACATATACTGAAGGGGGTTAAGTTCTTACAACTCTTTCACTAAGTGACTGAACTTCCCAGTTCTGAATTCTTCCCAAAATTTTGTTTATGTTTAAAAGTAAAGATAGATGAACATTTACAAAAAGTATAATTTTGAAGGGGAGACCACTCCATTGCCAACGAGACTGGAGTTTATGTCATTAAAAATTGTTGGAGATTAGATAATGATAGATTCAATCCTTCAAAAATGAGTCTTGGCATTGATTTCCCTCAAATAGTCATGCATCTAAAGAAAAGTTTGAAAGATTTTTCTCTTTTTGTATACAAACTACATTTTTTTCTCTCAACCTGATAATTATCACAAGTTAATACAGCATGTACTAGCCTAAGAACTACAGTGTATTAAGTAAATGATTTATAGCAAAACAAAATAAACCAAGAAGAGGTCTTGGCCTTCAAAAGCCCTGCAGTGTTAGTGGTTAATTCTTGACTGCACAGTGTCTGTGCTGTTCTGACTGTAGCAGCCATCCCTCTGGCATTAGAGGGTTACCACCAGAGGATTTCTGGTCCAAGTGGGCCATTAACTATAATCTTTCCTCGGCCCTTCTGACCTCTTTATCTCCAGATGCACATACAAGTTTTAAACCCACCCCAGTCACTAACTTTCCAGACTTTTACCCCTTCAGTCTTGGCTCTGCTTTTCCACAGAAATAATTGTTTGGAATGCTGCCTGTCTCAGAATTTGCTCTGTGGTTTCCTCTTTTCTCCAAGTTATTTTTAAAAGCGTCACACACAAATTAAAAGTTTGCTCTGAGAAACCATTACTACTCCTTATCTGTTGGACTAAGAGTATATTAGGTGGCAATCTGACCTTTATTATTATATTTGTGAAATTAAAAAAAAAATCTTTGCTACTGGATTCCATGTTTTTTGACTGAGCCATTTCATCTTTATCTTCCACAGGGATGGTTCCATGCTTGTCATTGAGAGCAGCAGGGTTGAAAGTTTAGGCCTTGACACAAGGAGACCTGCCTGTATTGAAAAGCTGGTTCTGCAACTTAGTAAGTGACAGTTGGGCAGTTGTTTAATCCCTGAAAGCCTTGGTTAAATAAGATTATGTATGGGAACCACTGGGCATGTGTTTTGTAGAGTCATTACTGTCAGCTATGAAGCACATACCTATGTGTACAATCAGAGGAAGAAGAAATGCAACTGCTACCTAGATAATGTTTTGATTACGCAATTTCTGGAGCATGAAGAGTATTTCCACAGAAGAACCCAAGTAAATCTCTGATGCAAATTATTTATATTGATGGGACATGTTTATGCAAACTAGTTAACCAAAATCTAAGTGGCAGCCATTTCTAAATATTGCTTTTAAAATTAGTAATTGCCATCTTCACATCCAAGTAACAAAATGCGTAAACAGTCCCAGCTAAAGCAAAATCTGTGAGTCTGGGATTTTAAGCTGTGAGCTCAGTCAATGACCTGGTGGCTGGAATATCAGACACCCTGCTTGGTCTTTGATTCTGGGACTACTGAAGACTCTGTGGCAATGGAAGCTTTGTGGATCATGAAAACCTTGAGGAATGTGAAGAAATCTAAGCATAGATAAATATATATGGTAGGTGGGGAGGTGGCGGGGGAGAGAGAGAAATTGAGGACAAAAAGAAGAGAGGGAGGAGAGGAGGCAAGAAGTCAGAGTGGAAGCAAGAACCAGAGAGAGAGAAATAAATGTCACATTTTGGATTCAAGCAGACTTTGTTCTAAATCTTTTTCAAGCTGTGTAATTCTGCACAAGTTAACCTCTCTATGTCCCAGTTTTCTTATCTGTAAAAAGGAATAAAAATAATACCTAACTCATAGGGTTTATGAGACTCAAATGACATAGTACATTTAAAAGCACTTAGCCAGATGAATTTACTATAACTTTATTATTTCATAGCACATGGAAGACCCCTCCTCATACATGGTATTTATTTGTGTTTGCTTGTTTTTGTATCTATTGGGGGGGAGTATTTATTTTATTAGGAAGGGGCATCACTAGAACCAGATGCATGTGGTCCCTGGTCAATCTGGGAAAATTCTGTCTGCTGTTTTTGCAGGAATGATTTCAGATGTGTGATGTTAGGCAGTTTTTCTCTTCTAAAGGGGCTGACTGTATAGTTTTAAGAAATATTGATTTCATGGTTCAAATGTCAAAATGTGAGTCACAAGGCCTTCACTTATTCATCATTTTATTTGACTTGATTTAACTAGGGCCAATTCAAGTGCTGAGTTAGGTAACCAATGGGGTGGAGGGGTGGAGGTGGGTGAGCAAAACAGAGTCCTTGTCCTAAGTGAGTCCAGTAATTTGTCTCTTTGCTTAACCCCTCTGATGGGCAGGGGAAGCTTCTCCTAGTCAGCCAGAATGCATTTGGTCGCTCCTCCCATACCCAGCTCCAGGGAATTCGTGGAAGAACAGCACGTTGAGAATGCAAGGACCATCCAAGGGTATGCTGGGGTGGAGTGAAGGGCAACACACATTGGGTGACAACATGAGCAAATAGGAAGTTGTAACCTGAGGAGGCATCCTGGGCCAACCTGGGATGTCCTGTTCCCCTCAGGCTCCGACCTGGGCACACAGGTTATGCTGAGGCCATGGGCAAAGTGTTCTCGCCGGCTGACCATGTCTTGCAGCTATGCACAGTGAGTGTTCTCACTCGCCCTTCCTTAAGGTAGTCGCTTCCCCGACTGGTTCAGCCCAGATGGGGCTGCCTGGATCAATACCCATAACCTTTGGTTCCCTTGAGTGCATTTTAATACGAAAAATCACACTCCTAGAGAGGAATCGTGGCCATTTGTGTACACGCAATGCCTGTAAAAGCACGTTCTCACTACGCCTGCGCACTAGATGCGCTTTTTTTCACGGCTAACCCCGCACTCCGCCCTATGTAAAATGCTATAAAACCTATGGGCCTTTAACAATCAGGAGCGGGTTTTTTCTGTCCAGCCGGTCATTCCTGGACCACTTTACCTGCTAATAGGTTCCTGGATAAAGCCCATGTCTTGTCTCGTCTCCAGGTCGTTTCGTCTTTCACCCACCAAGCCTTCCCTTTAACGGGTATTTTGGGGGCCCGGCGCTGCATGTGGCAAGCTAGGCAGAAGGCTGAGGAAACCTCTTTGAGCACCCTGGCAATGGGTTCTGGAAAGGGGAAATCTGTGGGCTGGCCGTTCACTTCTATGTAGGACCCAATAGCCATATTCCTTGATGGATGGGGTCTGCCACGTGAATATGGGGATGCCCTGAAAATGCCAAAGGGTCTGGAAGGCTGGACAGGAAAAAAACCACTCCCGGCTGTCAAAGGCACACAAGTTATATAGGTTGTATAGCATGTTACATAGGGCAGGGGGCGGGGTTGAACGTGAAAAGGGCAGGGTTTCTAGTGCGCAGGCCTACTGTGAGAACGCGCTTATACATATGTCGTATGCACGCAAAATGACTGTGATTTCTCACTAACCAGAGGTAACCAAAGGTTATGGGCAGGCCCCATCTGGCCTGAACCAGCAGGGGTGGTGGGGTGGTTGGTGGAATAACTGCCTCAAGAAAGGGTGTGCAAGAACATGCACTATGCATAGCTACAAGATGTGGTCAGCAAGTGGGAGAATACTTTGCCCATAACCTCAGCATGAACTGTGTCCCCAGGCACAGAGCCTCAGGGGAATGGAACAGTCCTAGGTTGGCCCCCCTTAGGCTCCAATCTCCTGCTTGGGGCCACATCCAGGGTGTCCTCATTTTGTTACTGAGCATGTGTCTCCTTTCAAATGCCAGGGGTTCCTAAGTTGTTAGCTAGTCTAAGGGGCAAAGAGATAGAAAAGGAGCCCCAAAGTAGACTCTGGCAGCATTTCTGCTCTCTTTGTCCTAGTCTGACCAAATAGCTTATATTGCAGTTCTCACATCTGTAAAATGGGATGATGGTGATTGCCATTTCCCTTCCTTCAGAGGCTGTTGCAACCTGTAAATATTAGCGAATTATAGTTGGGAAGCATTTTAGCCCTACAATTGAAAAGCAGGAAAATGGCTCAAGGTATAGTTTATTTATTCACCGCATTTGATAATTTCCTTTCTGATTATTTTCTCCAAAACAGCATGGATAGTTTCAGTGTAAGCATCAAACCCAACTATACTTAATGAGCACCTACCTATTGCAAAACAAGACAGAAAAATAAGTAAGTCTCCATCTTTGTCCCTTGGTTGGTAAATTCAACTTTCAGATTTTACTTGTATATTCACAAAGGGATCCATTTATCTGATTGAATATATAAATTAACAGTTGTATCGCTAATTGGATCCTCACTTATTGTCCCATTTACACCACACAGATAGGGCAGAAAGAAATTTGCTTCTTAGCATCTGACGATTTTAATCTAGTAATGGATTCTGAATATAAGGTATATCCAACAGGGAGAGGGACCTTCCTTTATCCTATCTGCTAGCTCATAACTGGGGTAAAATGGGAGAAGGAGAACGGATGTGTAGGAAGGGCTGTCTACCAACACTGGACGAGCTACTGTCATCAGCAAGAAGAACCTTTTAATTTCTGAGATTTTTCCGCTCCTTTGTTAAAGGCTCACTCAAGCCTTTTCTGGGATGTGAAACTTATATCATTTGAAGGTTGAAATCATACCATGAGGATGGATCATCCTGTTTACTTTCAGCCTCGGCCTCTACGAGGATGTAAACCATTCAGAACTAGTCTCCAATTTAACACCATCTCAACATTTTGTTGTGTACTCCAAATCTCCATTTAGGGTTACAAACCTTTTTCAGCTGGCTCCATTTTCGTCGGGGGCAGATAAAGCTGAGATTGCAACATCAGAAGCAGTTAAACCAATCATTATGTACAAACCTCAGCCCATTTGTATAATGCAATCCTTTTGGTAGAAATGATACGA
Organism: Carlito syrichta; assembly: GCF_000164805.1. NCBI lineage: Eukaryota > Metazoa > Chordata > Mammalia > Primates > Tarsiidae > Carlito > Carlito syrichta. Next base: position 362,871 of record NW_007247104.1, read on the forward strand.
AAGATGCCAAAAGGGAAGATCACAAGCCTGTCAAAGCCCCAAGACATCTGTGGCACCAGAGCTACAGAACGTCTGTCCACTTGGAAGCAAGATAGTTTTCCTAATGATAACCAAATGCCCTCCCTCAGGATGGTATTTCAAAAAGAAGAAGCATACATGTATTATACAAATGTATCCAATCCCTTAAGAAGATATTTGTCAGTAACATTCAGGGAAGCTGGAACACAATAAAACTGAGTACTGCCTAGAAGATCATACCACAAATCTCAAGAGAAGCAGTAAGTGTACAAGACCTGGGATCCTTCATCTTGGCCGTGAGATAGCACAGCCCATGTGAAGACAAGACCGGATAGTTTTCCAGCATAACATGGTATTTTATTTCACCATAGTAGACTGCTGGGAAATCTCTGGAGGCCCTGGCAGCTGCGTCTTGTCTTTAATAGGAAGCCTTGGGGGGCGGGGGAGAGACTCATAATTCACAAGAGGCCCAACCATAAGAAAGCCATTCTGAATAACTATATCAGACACCAAGGGGAAACTGCGATCCCATTCCCAAGTTAAGAATGCTTTTTGTCTTTCCTTCTTTCCTTATCGGCTGTGTCCTCATGAAAAGATCATTTATGGATGGTGGAATGAGTGCATCAGAGGCAGCTTCTGTTTCTCTCCCTTCCTCCCCCCACTGCTGCTGTCCTGTAAAAAGACCCTTTGTTAAAGACTGAAACCGCAGATGCAGCTCAGATATTATCTTAAATAATTTGGGGGAGAGCATTTTATCTTGAGTTGGTGTAACACCATTTTTATATGGAAGGTGGTTCTACTCCTGATCCAAATATTCTAGAAACTTGAGAGACCCAGACTGCAACATGTACTCTACGCATATCTCTTTAAAGTGATATAGGGTATGGGAAGAATTGATCATGTCAATTAAAGATACATAGAAGAAATGGACACAAAATGGCACTGTGGGCTGAGTGAGTAGGGGAGGCCTGTGGAAGAGGTAGGAGTAACAGAAAGTGCTAGGTCAAGAATGAATAAATGACTAGGAATGGACATAGTGAATTCAGAAGTAAGGAGATTTGTTCCTTGGGTACATAGAGTTTGAAGTAGGTAGAAAAAAAGTTAGTTAGGACCTGCAGAGACTAAAACCCAGGCGTAAGATTTTAGACTGTTTCAATAATCAATTAGTTGCTATGCATGTTCATTGTGAAAAATATTTTAAGTACAGATAACAAAAAGGATGATAACTTCCAATCCTACCAGTCATCGAATAATAATGGTGAACCCTCTAGTGTATATTTTTTCACATATTTTATTTGCAAATTTATAGTTTAGGTTCCCCAGAGGCAGATTCTGAGGCGAGGATTCAAGTGCAAGTGGTTTTCTGCAGGGGGGTGATTTCAGGAAACACTGGTAGGATAGTGGGCTAGTAAGATAGGAGAAGAGAGGAAGCGGAGAAACAAAGGGCATGTCCTCAAACAAAGGAGTCAGTTGTAGTGTAGTCATGCCGTGGAACTCTGGAAGAGAGTGTGGAAGGGGTTTCAAAGCTGTCCCACCTAGGGATGAGGAGTTGGAATATTTATCCACTAATTTTTGTCAAGTGAGAGTTGATTTGAGGGCCATTAAGTCTTCAAATCAAAAAGAAATGTCAGCAGAGAGTTGCCGGTATTTGCAGCAAACAGCTCTCAGTGTGTAGCGGGAATATGGATACTACATGAATATATATAATTTTTCTATTTATAATTTTTTAAAATAAAAATAACTTTCTGTGCATCAAGCTTTGTGCTATATGTTTTACTGGCACTAGCTCACATAATTCTCATAGAAGACCTATTAAGTAGGTGCTGCTCTTATCCCCTGAGGATTAGAGGCTGGAAGAAGCAGATATGAGAGTCATACTCACAGAGATGAAACACTGGAAGTCACAAAGAGAGGAGGCACTGTCCCAGAGAGTTTTAAAGACAGCCTATTTGCCCAGCTCCTCTCTTTGGTACACTTTCTCCTCCTTCTGTCAATAGAGTTTTTTCTCTGTAATTATAAAAGTCTTCTGTTTTCAGAGACTTTAAAAAACAAAACAAAACAAAAACCAAAGCAAAACCTTGAGACATTAAGGGTCTGTAATGGACGTACGTCAGTTGAGACTGTTCATCATCTCCTCCCCTACCTTTTTCTGGTACAACATATTACTTTATTGGAGAGGAATGATCAAGCCCTTCTTGCTGTGGTTTTAGTGGGCTGCCAAACCAGTCTTCAGTCTACAGGGTGAGCATGAAATTTAGGCTTGACCAACCATAGTCACTCTCCATTTGGGTACATCAAACTGAGCCAATTAGTATTTCCCTCAGAGTTTATATGCAGATTCTGAAAAAAGAAGCTCTCTCCTCTGAAGTTACTAGACTGAGATGACAAAAACCAGGGTGTCCGTCCATACTCTACTTTTCCTCCATAGCAAGGCATGCAAGCTCATCTCAAGAAGGAGGGAATGTAGCCCCTGCACAGAGAAAAGCAGGGTGAAGAGAGAGAGGGAGAGAAGGA
>NW_007247104.1:365422-398736 GCF_000164805.1 Carlito syrichta
GGGGGGGGGGGGGGGAGAGAGAGAGAGAGAGAGAGAGAGAGAGACAGAGAATATGAATCTGACTGCTAAGTCCCTGCAATCCCCCCAAAGTCCACTCCCCCAGACTACCATTGCTTGAGCCTAAACAATAAATCATAACCTTAGGGGGGAAGGAGAGAAGAAGAGAGGTTGGTTAATGGGTACAAATATACAGTTTGATAGAAGAAATAAGATCTAGTGTTGGATTGATTAGTAGGGTGATTACAATTTACAATAATCTATTATGCATTTCAAAATAGCTAGAAGAGAAGAATTTGAATGCTTCTTGAATAAAGACAAATATACATGTATGTATATGTGTGTGTGTGTGTGTGTGTGTGTGTGTGTGTATTGTTTGTTTGCTTGCTTAGTTTTATAGACAGAGTCTTGTTCTGTCGCCCAGGCTGAAGTGCCTGGAGCATGATCTTTGCTCACTGCAGCCCCCAGTTTCTGGGCTCAGGCAGTCCTCCTGCCTCATCCTCCTGAGTAGCTGGGACTATAGGCACACCACCATATCTGGCTAATTTTTTTTTTTTTTTGAGTTTGAATCTCACTCTGTTGCCCAGACTGGAGTACAGTGGCCGCTCCCGGCCACCGCAGCCTCAACCTACTGGGCTCCGGTGATCCTTCCACCTCAGCCTTCCAAGTAGCTGGAACTACAGGCGCGTACTACCACGCCCGGCTAAATTTTGATTTATTGTAGAGATGATGTCTCGCCAAGTTGCCCAAGCGGGTCTCGAACCCGTGGGCTCAGGCAATCCACTCACCTCAGCCTCCCAAACGTGCGGGATTACAGGCTGAGCCACCGAGCCCGGCTAATTTTTAAATTTTTTGTAGAGACGAGATCTTTCTATGTTGCCTAGCCTGGCCTCAAGCAATCCTCCTGCCTTGGCCTCCCAAAGCGCTGGGACTATACACATGAGCCACCACACTCAACCAAGAAAAGACAAATATTTAAGCTGTTACATATCCCAATTATACTGATTTAATCTTTAAAAATTATGTGACTGTATTCAGTTATTACATTACCCTGAAGATATGTATAGCTATTATATGTCAATAAAAATAAAATACAAAATTAAATATTTAAATAAATAATAGCTTTCCTTCTCCCTCCCTCCTGCCCCCTCTCCCTTTCTTTCTTCCTTCCTCCAGCTTTCTTATTTATTTGTTTGTTTATAACTGATTTGACTTTGGTTTCTTTTTCTTGCAACCACAAAGTCTTGACTAATTCAGGACCAAGTGCATTCTTATCATGAAGTACATTTGTAGCCCTTAATTTACATGTTGGTATAAAAGACGAGGTGATGAACCAGGCGTGGTGGCTCACGTCTGTAACCCCGGCATTTTGGGAGGTGAGAGGATTGCCTGAGCCCTGGGGTTTGAGACCAGCCTGGGCAACTTGGTGAGACTTCATCTCTACAATAAATCAAAACAATTAGTTGGGCGTGGTGACGCACGCCTGTAGTTCCAGCTACTTGGAAGGCTGGAGTGGAAAGATTGCGTGAGCCCAGCAGGTCGAGGCTGTGGTGGCCGTGAGTATGTCATTTCATTCCAGTCTGGGCGACAGAGTGAGACTCTAACTCAAAAACAAAACAAACAAACAAACAAAAACTAGGAGATGGAGAGAATCAAATTATGACAGGAGTGACCTTTTTCCATCCATTGCAACTTTATGTGCCTCCATGATTCCCAGGTCAATTGATTCCAACTCTCTGAGGCATGAAGGACCACGAAGGAGGCATCTGCCTCCAGGAAATACTGAGCTGCAATAGCAATATGAAGCGTGGTTTCCTATTGACCGCTGTCTTCTGCCAGCAGCTATTGATGGCACTCACCAACCGGAAGCTAACCAGTTGGGACTATCAAGTTTTTCCTTCCTATTCTTGCAACTGAAGGACATGGAGAACTCTGGTTTTAGGGGATGTAAGCTGTCATAAATCTCATATATATATATATATATATATATATATATATTTCCTTGTATTCTGCTTCTTTAATTGAACCTTGAATTGTTACCTTTGGCAAGCGAAGAGCCTAGATCCTCAACTTCCTGCCTGCTCTTTTCTAAAACTATGAGGCTGTTTGCCCTTATGGTACCAGTTTGGTTCTACAGGAAGAAGATGCTGAGAGAGAGTTAGGAGTGTTCTGTGAGTCCTAACCTCAGGCTTAACCAGTTTTTGGCTTATGTGATCCTCCAAATATTCAGCAGATCTAAGATCTCAACATACTTTTATTAATCTGGAACCTATAAGACATCCTTGAAATGACAACTGCATTTATTAAGCACTGAGTATTTGGACTTTGTATATGCTATCAGAATGTAATCCTCCCAGAATCCTGAAAAATAGATATTATCAGCCCCTTTTGTGGATGAAGAAACTAAAATTCAGAGAGGTTAACAGCCAACAGCACTCCACACCTAGCCCTGCCAAGACTGAAGATTTCCTCTACCTTCCACACATTCTTGACCGCCTAAGCCCTAGAGTAAAGCAGAAATATTCTCCCTTGCTGATAGACCTTTAGGTTTAATGTGTTTACTGTTAAGATATGCAGCAAACTTATACATTTAATCCTAAACTCCCAAGCACAACTTTCAGAAAGGTTCTTTGATCTTTTGTTACTTGTTAAGTCAGTGATCATTAAACTGGTTATGGAGATCCAGTGGATTTGTGTGTAAGCTCGGCTGAAACTAGGACACCAGAATTCCTTTCCCTGCCTAGCTCCAGGTTAGTGTGGGCTTCAAGAGACATTTTGTGCGAGATTTGGAAAGCAAAAGTAAAGCAGTGAGGTGGCAGCTCTATTCTTTGGATACTCGGAAGGTTGGTGCAAGACCCAGGGGCTTCTGCAGCTTACTCATGTTGTCACTTACCTGTTGGTTCACCTTGTTGGACAACCACCGGGCTGGAGCTTCTCCAGCCTCTCTGATTCCTGGACCAGATATGTGCTCAGCTCCCTGATGAAGGACACCAGCTTCTCCTACAGATCACTGAAGTTGGCAGCTTGAAGGCAGTAAGATAAGAATCCAGATTCCAATGCATCCTTGTAGGTTCTAGTTTGTTCTTGCTTCCCATCTTTCTTTTTCAAACACCTTCTCTGAGGATTTCAGGCTTTAGCACCAGACTTGGAAGCAATAGCCTTGCACAGACTGTGTAACCAGCTCACTCAGTTGAGTGAGATTTAATTCCTGTCATAAATTCCATATATAAATATATATTTCCTTGTATTCTGCTTCTCTAATTGAACCTTGAATTGTTACCTTTGGCAAGCGAAGAGCCTGGATCCTCAGCTTCCTACCTGCTCTTTTCTAAAACTATGAGGCTGTGTTTGCCCTTACGGTACCAGTTTGGTTCTTCAGGAAGAAGATGCTGAGAGAGAGTTAGGAGTGTTATTGGGGAGTAAAGAAAAGGGAGAAAGCAGGTTTGGGCAGCTGGAGTTGTCAGACTGTAATGCAGGCCCAACAAATCTTTGCCAGCTCAACAGGGTACTCCAGGGCCAAGATTGCCTCTTAGAAGTACTCATGTTGGGTGGACATAGCCAGGCCCATGTACATCGGTCTCGTTCAGTCATTGGCTGGCCCCACTCCAAGAAGAGCATGAGGAAAACTGAAGCTGAACCTGAGAAATGTAAAAGTTGGAGGGTGTCTACTAGCCTCTCTCCTGTCAACTGGGTAGAGAGTCCTTTCTTGCAGGGGGTTCTGAGAAGCACATTTCCACATCTGCCACCTCTCATCCCAAATCTTACAATGGGCATTGCCCCAGGTTATGAAAACCTCCCTTCCGAACCAAAGGGATACATTGGAATATTGATTTTGGGGCTTCACCAGTCCATCAGTGTCATACAAGAGGGATCATTCTAGACCGGTATTTATTTCTCAACCATTCTTTTTATTTTGAGTCGAGGTCTCTGTCATCAAGGCTGGATTGAAGTGGTATGATCATGACTCACTGCGGCCTTGACTCTTTGGGCTCAGGTGATCCACTTTCCTCAGCCTCCTGAGTAGTAGGAACTATAGGCGTGTGCTACCACACCCAGCTAATTATTTGATCTTTCTTTCTTTCTTTCTTTCTTTCTTTCTTTCTTTCTTTCTTTCTTTCTTTCTCTCTCTCTCTCTCTTTCTTTCTTTCTCTGTTTCTTTTTTGTAGAGGTAAAGTCTCACTATGTTGCCTAGGCTGATCTCAAACTCCTGGGCTCAGGCAATTCTCTCACTTCAGTCTCCCAAAGTTCTGGGATTATAGGTGTGTGCCACTGCACCAGGCTGCACCCATTTTTATATTATTGCCCCCCCATACCCAAAAGGAACCATTTAGTTTTTTTTTCTGATCATTCACCTACCATGAAAATACCACAGGTATATGTGTATATACCTGTACACATATAGGTTATGTACTATATGTATATCTGTGCATTAAAAAGAATGATATAATGAAATTTTTAAAATTCCCTAAGAATCAATTTTCATCTTTGGGAAATAATATCACCCCTCTTCCTCCCTGTTAAGAATGCATGCTCTAGATTAGGAGAGACTTATGGGATATAACAACCAGATGCAGTATATGACCCAGTATTCAATACTGGATTAGAAATAACCATAAAGAGCATTTGAGGGACATGCGAGAAATTTTAATATGGACTAGATATTTTTGTTATGAGTGACAGTGTTATTTGGGCAGTTTAGAAAAAGTATTTTATTTTTTGTAGATGCCTGTAGATGTAAAAAAAAAAAGAAAGAAATACTGGTATGGTGAAGATGTCTTCATTTATTATTAATTAATTTGCCTTCTGCCCATGGGGCTTCTTTTATTTGCCTGTCCTATACATATTTCTGTTAAGGGCGAGGCTTGGCATTAGAAGTAGGATAATTGGTCTTTGTGAGGGAAAACTATGGATTTGGAACAGCTGAATAGTTTAAGTTAGTGATGTTGATTCTCTTAAAGTTAACTGGAATATCTTGCACGACAAGCAAGTTTTTTTGAGAAACACTAGATAAAACCGGCTCATAAAATTTTTACATGATTTCTTTCAGATTTGGGGTATTTTATTCACTGGAAAGTTAAAACCTCTTTTATCAAATAGTGTCATGAAATATTTATTCCAATTACAGTCTATCATCATTTTATCTTATGATGAAAAAAATGTTAGATGTCAACTCAAAATATGTGAGAAGTTACATAGCTTTAAAAAATTCTTTTGAGGGTTATGCAAGCAAAATATTTGAAGGTCCCTAGGCTAAGATACTGTATTTCAAGTGAAAGAGGCCCTCTCTTTTTGCATCCTTTTAGTCTCTTTCCTCCCCAGAGACAACGGCTAATTATAGGCACACAATACACCTGGTTGGAATACCAAGTTTTGCTGGTGAGAACCAAGTTTATTTCAATAGCATTTTCTTTTCTCTTTACTCAGTGGTAGATTTCCACTGTCATAAAACCACAAGCACATCAGTAGGACTCAAGAGTCTTATATAAAGATGCAGCTGGCTTCTGCAACTTTTCTCCTCATTGCTGACGAACCCCACTCCTTGTTCTTGGAGCACTCACAGACCTCCTTCCTGTTTGTTGGAGGGCAAATGAAAAATCATTCCAAATAGCAAAGTGATAACTTTTGTTTCTTTTTGGATACTTCCGATCAGTGTTAGATTGAGAAGTCAAATGTGAGAGTCGGTATGTTTTTGTAGACAAGATGAATCATTGGCATGTTGTTTTTGAAGAGTGTTTAAATCATTTCACATAGCACAGTTTTACATAAAAGCCCTTCCATAAGACTGCAGCATCTGGCATGATCTATGTTCTTCCAGATTTCTCGTGGGTCTGAGCTTCCCCGGGCACACTGTCACCCACCTTTTGGGGTCTTTTTCCTACACAGGACATAATTTGCTGGCTTGTCTTCCTGTCAGGTCTTGCATGTCATTCTCATTACTGCTTACTTTGTCCAGTCTTGGTCTAAACTTGGAAAATTCCAAAGGGGATGCTCCAGGAGTTCTTAGGCCAAAAGCGAAATTCTAACAAAGTCCGTTTGTTGCTCACTGACAGAGTTGGCAGCTCTTGGAAGATGATTGTAATCGACTGTCAGGATTTAGATGACTTACACCTCTCACATCACAAGCTCTCATCTCTCTTAACTTCAGACTTTTGTTTCCAACTGTTTGCTGAGCAAGTTATTTTTGACAACCTACCATGTTGTCAAATGCAAGATTTCTAAGACAGAACTGCTATCTTTTCTCTTTAATATTCACTGCATGGTTGTTCTGCCAGATTAAGCTTCCTGTCACATCAGAAACCTTCAGTGGTTCACCATTGTCCATAATAAGATAAAAGGCAAATTCTTTTCCTGATAGTTTAGGTCCTGACACTCCAGCTAGATTGATTCACATAATATTGCCCAAGCAAGCCTTCTACTTAATTCCATCAGATGTTTGGCCAAATGTTCTTACCTTCTGGAATGTTCTATCTACTTTTTTCCTCTTTCCCTACAAATATTTAAATTGCTCTTTAAATTTAACCCAGATAGCTACATGGATTTTTCCTCATTTCCTTGAAGTCTCTGCTCAAATGTTATCATATGAGTGAGCCTTTTTTTAAACATCCAAATTAATATTGCAACAAGTCACCCCTTCTTGCCCTCTACACCTTCTACCCACACTTCCTGTTTTGTTTTTCTCCATAGCACTCATCACCATACATTATTTATTTATTCATGTCTTGTTCATCTGCACCCATGAGGGCAATAATTTTTGTTTTGTTCTTTGCTGTATCTTCAGCAAGTGAATGAATGAACTCTGAAAATATTTAAGGACACTTAGAATGTGTCAGGAACCATCCTAAGGTCTGAAAAGATGCATATGAACCAAACAAGGTTCTTTGAGAAATTTGCAATCTTTAGGGGGAAAATGTGAAGTGCAAAAATGAAGTATTTACCAAGTTCAAGTGGAGCATGGTGGAGGAAGGAGAAAGAAGCTAATGTTATTGAACTCCTATCATGTGTCAGTTACAGTCACATATCTGGTCTCATTTATGCCTCACAGTGACATAATCTGATAGGTTTTATTATTCTCAATTTTACAGATAAGAAAAATTGAAGCTCAGGAAAGTTATGTAATTTCTCCCAAAGTTTTATGCTAGTAGGTGGCTAAAAACCAGTACACTTTGTACTACACTAGACTGCGTTTCAAGTCACTAGGAAATAAATGTATTTAGCTTAACAACTGAGTAAGACATAATTGAATAGGAGATAGCTGAGTGATTAATAAGTTCACCAACTGAGAAAATATGGTAGGATAGTCACCCTCTGTATAAACTTCCCAACCCACTACAACCCACGGAGTTCTCTTTCTTCTGACTTCTCATTCACTTATATTATATAATACATCCATTCAATAAATATTTATTAAATATCTACTATATGCCAAGCAATGTTCTATACTCGGATGCTATAAAAATGAACAAAACAAAGTCCTTGTTTCCATGGAGTTTCAAGTCTCTGAATATTTTGTGTGATATTAGGAGAAAACAGTGTCTTTAGATTAGAGTTATGACTTCCTTATATTCTAGCTGAGGACCTTGGAGAGGTCACGTAATCTCTCTCAATCTCTGCTCTATGTTTGGAATAGGAAAAACTACCTATCTCATCAAAATATATTGTTGAGGATCAAATAAGATGACAGCATTTTGAACTATGAAGCACTAGATATTGTGTTTTAGCAAATCTAAGGTGCAATTATTTTATGTACCATTAACAAAGAAAAAATTCTAACAGTTATGCTATGCCATGGATTTAAGACCAATTCCAGTTTCAGAAATACCAAAATGTGAAAAAATTATTCATCTTAGGATTGTTAAAATATGGTATAAAAACTCTATTATCATTCCCTATGGTACCTAGCATATGGTACTTGTTCAGAGAGGAATGGATTTAACGGGATACATTGGCATAAATGAATGGAAAAGGTGATAGAATCCATTTCTTGGAGGTAACCAAGGTTCTTCCTATCTTCTGACAGACTTTTTTTCCTGATGAGAGTCATTGCATCCATTTTTCTATGTTGTAGAATTTTGGAGCCCCAATCACTTATTTTCTTTATGGTCCCTTAAACAGAGCCGCTATGCTGTCCCAGAGCAATAAATACATGTGGTCGATTATGTGAGAAAGAAATTAATTTCTTGCTTGTTTAATAAGTAGGGTCTCTGTGCCAAGCCCATACCAAAATGAATAGAACCACATTGCCAGTCGTCTTTTCATGAAAACTCATTGGTATCAGGAAAAGTGGAGCATGACTAGAACAAATTTAAAAATCATATGGCATTACTAATCATGTAACTGAGATCTCTCTTCTCTCTCTCTCTCTCTCTCCTTTCTCTTCCTCTTCCTCTTCCTCTTCCGTCTGCCTCTTCCCCTTTTTTGTTTTGGCACTTAGGGGACTCAAAGATAGATCTACTGGGGTGCCAAAAAATGTATACATAGTTAAAGAGATCTTATCTATGTATTACTTTTTGAAGTATTTTTCAGAAGTGTCTGGACGCTGATTGTAACCACCTTGAGCACCTCTTATAATTGCAGAAGTCAAATGTGACTTGTATTCATTTTACAATTTTAGCACAGTTTTTTCCTTTCTTAAAATGTATATGCATTTTTTGGCACCCTCTGTGTAGCTCTTTGTGATGTTCTCACATCAGCTTCATCCTTTTTTATTTGACCTTCATTTTTTTCCCCCAATCTTAACCTATTTTTCCATCATTTCACTATAACCATTTTCAAATATTGAGAAAAGATGAAGGAATTTTGTAGTTAACACCCATGTAACCACCATATGGATTTTACAATTAATCTTTCACTGTACTTGCTTCCTCACATATCTATCGATGTAGCCATCCCTCTAGTCAATCATCAATTCGTCTTGGGGTTTTTGATATATTTCAAAGGAAGTTGCAAACACTACACTCTTGACCCCTAAACATTTTAGTATGAATGTAATTTTTTTTTTTTTTGAGTAGGAGTCTCACTCCGTCTCCCAGGCTAGAGTGCAATGGCACACTCACAGCCACCCCAGCTTCGACCTGCTGGGCTCTGTGATCCTTCCTTCCTAGTAGCTCAGCCTTCCTAGTAGCTGGAACTACAGGTGCACACTACCACGCCTGACTAGTTTTTAATTTACTTTTTAATTTTAGAGACTTTTTAATTTTAGAGACAAGGTCTTGCCAAGTTGCCTGGACTGGTCTCGAACCCGCAGGCTCAGGTCATCCACTCGCCTTGGCCTTCCAAAGTGCTGGAATGACAGGCTGAGCCACTGAACGCAGCATGTATGCATGTAATTAACTAGAGTTCAATTTTTGGTTATATACAGTTCCTTTTTTTGTTTTCTTGAGTGAGATAAAACTTACAAACAACAAAGTACACATACCTTAAGTGCACCAGTCAATGATTTTTTAACAAATGGAAACATTTGTGTAACATAAATCTTTATCAGGGTACAGAATATTACCATCATTCCAGAAAGTTTCCTCACCTCCCTTCTCTTGTTCCCATAACCTCAGAGACAACTACTGTTCTGATTTTTTTTTCCCATCGTAGATTAGTCTTGCCTGGTTTAGCACTTCATATAAATGGAATCACACAGTATATGCTCTTTTTTTTTTTTTTTTTTTGAGTTGGAGTCTCACTCTGTCACCCAGACTGGAGTGCAGTGGTCGCTCCCAGCCACCGCAGCCTCGCCTGCTGGTCTCCGGCGATCCTTCCACTTCAGCCTTCCGAGTAGCCAGAATTACAGGCATGCGCTACCATGTCCAGCTGATTTTTTGTTTTATTGTAGAGATGAAGTCTCGCCAAGTTGCCCAGGCGGGTCTCGAACCTGCGGGCTCAGGTAATCCACTCACTTCAGCCTCCCAAAGGCACGGGATTACAGGCTGAGCCACCGAGCCCAGCTACAGTATACGCTCTTAAATGTCTCCTTTCACTCAGCATAATGTTTTAAAGACTCATCCACACTATTACATGTATCAGAATTTGTTTCATTATGTTGCTGAGTAGTATTCCATTGTATGAATATACCTCGGTTGGTTTAGCAGTTAAACCTGCTATGAAGGTTTCGTATAAGTCTCTTTGTGAAATTGGTTTCATAACTCTTGGCTTACATACCTAGGAGATGAATTGCTGGGTCATAGGGTAGGTATATGTATAGTTTCATAGAAATTGCCAAACCTTTTCCCAAAGTGGTTGCAACAACCAACAGTATATGAGAATTCAGGTTGTTTCATGTCTTGTCAACATTTAGTATCATCAGTCTTTTTTCATTTTAGGTATTCATCTGAGTAGTAGGATTGTCCTGTGGCTTTAATTTGCATTTCACTAATGATTAATGGTACGGAGCATTTTTAAAGCTCATATTAGCCATTTATCGTCCTTTGTGATGTGTTTGTTCAAGCTAATCCAGATTTTATTTTTTAATTTTTGAGATATAGGAGTTCTTTACATATTCTGGATACAGATTCTTTATCAGATATGTGTTTTACAAATATGTTGTCTCTGTCTATGGATTTCTTCTGTATTCAAATATGTCTTGCATTTTGATCTGTGTTTCCTATGGCTATGGCCTCATTATTCGTTTTCCTGCCTCTTCAGTAGTGGTGAAAGGTTGCCAGGCACTCACTTGGCCATTATGATGATGAACTTGTTTCCTACCTGGTCTTCTGGAGATGTGGGACCAGACAGGAAAATGCCTAGGATTGTCTGTGTGTCTGGGTTGGTCTTAAGGGGCTCGATATGCTTCCAGGGCTCATCTTCAACCCTTTTGGAAGAACATTTGTGCTTGAGAACTTTTTGAAGGTGGTGATAATAGACTATGATGGGATCAGAGACAGCAGAACTGTGCTCTGGTTCTTCTGGTAAATTTGGTTCTTGTTTCTCACTTCTGAATGGGTGCCAGTTGCTAAGAGAGGCCTTTCCTTTAGTCCCTTCTAAATTGTTTCCTCCTTTTGCTCAGCAAAGACAATGGGGCTTTGGAATCAGACTTTGCATGTATGTTTATAGTATATATTTTTATGTTTATTTATAAAAGTATTTTTTCTAGTTATAAAGTAATATAAGCTCATTGTCAAAACTCTGAATATATATATATCAAAGTACAAATCAGTCATAATCTAACACCCAGGGATAACACTTTTGTCATTCGTGACTTTAAATCTCCACTTTGCATCTTACCAGCCTGGTACCTCTTTGAGTCTCATCTCTCATCTGGAAGTGAAGATAATCTCCAGACTGCATCTTACCAGCCTGGTACCTCTTTGAGTCTCATCTCTCCTCTTTCATGAACAAGTTACATAATGAAAGACAACGTTTGCAAAATCTCTGGCAAATAATAGATCCTTAATAGATATAAGTTCACTAAATGATGCTGTTAAATGGTGTGGGACATGAGTGGGTGGTAGGGGAAAAGAAAATCTCAGTTCCTTTTTCCCTCATTGCAAGTTCTGTTTTTAAATTCCTTTAAAGCAGGAAAAACTAGAGGGGCAGAAAACAGATCAGTGATTGCCAGCTTTGAGTGAGAGAGGGGTTGGTTATAGAGAGGCAAGCGGAAATTTTGAGATGATTCAACTTTTCTGTATCTTGATTGCGATGGTAGCAACACAACCATATGCAGTTGTTAAAAGCCACAGAACTATACACTAAAAGGATACAATTTATTGTATATAAATTAGGTAAACCCAACTTTAAAAAACTTTCTTTTAAGCCGAGCATGGTGGCTCACGCCTATAATCCCAGCACTTTGGGAGGCTGCGATGAGAGGACTGCCTGAGCCCACAAGTTCTAGACCAGTCTGGGCAACTTGGTGAGACCTAATCCCTACAATAAGTCAAAAAATTAGCCAGGCGAGGTGGCCTGTGTCTGTAGTTTCAGCTGCTTGGAAGGGTGAGGAAGAAGGGTCGCCTGAGCCCAGTAGGTAGAGGCCGCGGTGGCCGTGAGTGTGCCACTGTACTCCAGCCTGGGCAACAAAGTGAGACTCCAACTCAAAAAATAAAAATAAAAACATTTTTTTAAAACACAGTCTTAAATTTCTTCATTGATGTTAAATGAGTCCTTCCAGTTCCTCTCAAGCTTTCTTCTCCAGTTTATCTCTTTTCTCTATTATTGAGGCGTTTTACCTTCTTGATGCTGTTTTGAAAGCTTGTTTGTTTAGCTCTCCTGTGAATTGTCATACTGGATTCTTTGTTCTCAGTCTCCCAACGTGGCTGCATATTTTATTCCCCTCCTTTGAATTGACACTCTGTTGAGCTAGTCTCAGCTGTGCTTAACAAACAAAATGTATGGCTGTTTCACTTGCTCTTTTTGTGCCAGTAGAGGTCTGATCAAGGCAACTAATTATAGTGAGTGAGATAAGAGAAAAGCTGATCCTGAGTTCTCGTGTCGTGGTTAAGCAGAAGTCTTTAAAAATCTTCTAGATTGTTCCTTCTACCATGAACGTAGGACTTGGAACAATTTTTATGCTCAAAAATAAGTATAACACAAGCCCACAGTGAAACCTGTTATAGCTACTCGTCGTAGCTCCTTTAAAAGATGTTCAGCTGTTTGAGGATATATGCTGATCATACATCCTGAATTTTCTAGGACAGTCTGCATTTCAAATATTAAAATCTCTCTCCATGTCAAATTCTCTCTAAGGCACTCATATTCATTAGAAAAGGAAAACGTGTCTTGATTTTGGTTCATAAAATGCCGTTGCCAGATTCATAAGTTAAATTTGTTCATTTGCTCTTCATCTATTTTTCCATTCTACAAGTATTTACTGAACATCCACCACTGAGTGCCAGGTTCCCCAGTAGGCTCTGAAGAAACAAAGATAAATAAAATTATTCTTGAGACGCTAATGTCATATCTGGAGAATAGACAGGTTAACAAATGAGTTCAGCTTCTCCAGGGAATAATTGCATACAGGAAAAGGCCAACTATAAGGCAATTCATTTACAATATAACTTACTGGGAAAACTTTTCAATTTTATTTTATATATGTGTATATTTTAATCCTATAAGTACTATAAACTTGTTTTCTAGCACCAGTATAAGGAAGCTCTCATTAGACAGCTATCTATAAAAATACATAGTATTTTCATACATTATTTTTATTTGTTTTGTTTTTATTAGGATTTTTTTTGAGTCAGAATGTCACTCTTTTGTGTAAGTTGGAGTACAGGGACATGATCATGTCTACCATAGCCTCGAGCTGCTGGGCTCAGGTGATCCTCCTGCCTCAGCCTTCCAAGTAGCTGGGACTGCAAGCATGAACCACCACAACCAGCTAATTTTTTTTATTTATTATAGAGATGAGATCTTCCTATGTTGCTCAGGGTGGTCTCAAACTCCTGGGTTTAGGCAATCCTCTTGCCTTGGCCCCCCAAAGTGCTGGGATCAAAGACGTGAGCCACTGTACCCGGCCCATAAATGTATTTTCTACATCTATGAATGTAATAGGAGAGATTGTGCTATTCCTAGTGCTTTCACTTGTGTAGCTTTTGGCTAGAAATTTTCCTCTGACTAGCTGGACAGTATTGCAATTACTTTCAGTAATAGCTGACATGTACTGAGTCCTGCCAAATACCAGGTAATTTGCATGCACGCTTTTGCTCATACAACTCAGTGGAGTAGGCATCGTTCCCCCTATTTTATAGACTGGTGGAGGTGAATTTAAGAGAAGGTGAGTGACCTGCCCAGAGCCACCAGCCGACTGGAGGTGGAGAGCAATCTGATTCATGCTGCCTGACTGAAGCAGTGTGCTCTTCTTCTCCAAGTCACACAGCCCTCATTGTTGGCATGCTTTTAACTGTGTATCTGGCATGCATTTATTTAAATCTCTGTGGCCACCGGAAAAGAAAGTGAGAAAGGGGGAAGTAATTAGGATGCAGTTACTGCCAAAGCAACCCTTGTAATCCAGTATTCTCATTGCAGCCAGCACGCTCTGTTTAAATGCCAGTTGGGCCGTTTCTCTCCACTCTCAGAACCTTTCCTGAAACCCATCTCTCCACTCTCAGAACCTTTCCTAAAACCCATCAGTTTTAGTCACACCAGCTCATTTCTAGTTATCCAACCCCATGTATCTGTACTTCCAGAGTCATGCAGGGTTCTTTTTGTCTCTTTCTCCCTCCTACAAGCTCTTTCCCACTCCCTGGCCTTTGCTCATGTAGTTCCTTTTGCCGGGAAGACTCCCAGAAGCCCTCCCCCTTTCTCACCCGTCCAGTTAACTCTGTTTCTAGCTCTTAGCACCTGTGGTCCCTTTCAGAAAGCCTGTTCCTGCTGCATCAACTCTTCTCACATATGCTCACATATATACCTACATTGCCCCTTCATGGAGGCCATCATCAGGCTATCATTTACAGATAGATGCCATCTGACTTCGTGACAATGTCTCCTCCAGTGCTAGGAGGGCAGGAACTCTGCAGGTTTTGCTCATCATTATCTTAGTCCTGAGCACTGTTCAGGCAAAGATTAAGCACTCACAAATAATTGTCGAAAGGATGAATCCTGCATTTTGCCTATCACCGCCACTAGATTAAGGTCCCTGGTCTACTCTCAACAGGACCCTAAACCTTTCCTCTCTAGTCCTGTAGCTATCTACTTGACTGATTATTTGATTATGTGTCTCTTCCCCTGAGGGTCCCATGAAGATAGGGCTTGTGTTTACTTTCTTCAACACTGGAGCTTAGCACGGTGCCAGCACAGAGTATGTCCACAATACATTTTTGTTGAATGAAAGATCTTGGGCACTACTGATTTAAAAGGAAGAGATTTAGAAGTCAGAGTGTAAAGGCTACAAAAAGTGACTCATTATATACTAATTCACATTGCATTAATAAATCATCCAGCATTATTATTAGCAACTTCCAAGCTCAACAAAACATTATTGCTATGGACAATGCCAAAGGATTCCTCTTCTTAGGATAGAATAAGTTCTCTGGCTTGTTCTAGAAGATTGAATTTCAGGAGTCCTCCCTTGCAGAATGTCTTCCAAGGCCCTGGAAGGAGTCCTTGCAATGTGTACACAGGTTCAAATGCTGTTGTAAAATTGGCAAAACATGCTTTAAATCACAATGTTAAGGTCTCTGACTTCCCTTCTATCACTCTGTCAGGGGGATTAGAGTAGCCATGGATGTTTTGGAGTTCAGGCTAAGGGGAAGTTGAGTTGGGGACACATTTTGCTTGGCAGCTTTAGTGGGGTATGTTTATGTGATTCAGACACTTCTGTGTATGATTAAACCATTGCTAGGAGTCCCATTGTCAGAATGACTTCTGGGAATAGCCTACTGCCCACTGTGACAATTCACTTGGTATTGTGACACCAAGATGGTCACTAATATCAACAAAAGTCTTTCTGAATCATGTGCTTTGGAGCCGTAGGTGTGGGGTTATTGGTGGTGGTTTCTCTATCATTCCCGTTTCCTTCATTTTTGGTTTACAAGACCAAGGTATTCCTGTTTTCCTGAAAATGACCTTTTTTTCCTTTGAGTTGGGATCTTACTCTATCACCCATGCTGGAGTACAGTGGCATGATCACTACAATCACGGCATCCTTGATCTCCTGGGCTTAGATGATCCTTTCACCTCAGCATCCCAGGTAGCTAGGACAGGCACATGCCACCCTGCCCGGCTATTTTTTTTTTTTTTTGGTAGAGATGAAGTCATGCTATGTTGCCCAGGCTGGTCTCAAACTCCTGCGTTCAAGCAATCCGCCTGCCTCAGCCTCCCAACGTGCTGGGATTGTAGGTGTGAGCCCTTTTGATCTTCACTCCTCCAGTCCATCAGTGGTGCTGTCAGCCTCTGATTCCCTGTCTTATCATCCTTTCAAGTATTATCTGAAACACCTGGAGGAGCTTCTTTTCTCCTGGATAAACTCTGACATGGGTACGGACGCCCTGCCTGTGGCTTTAGCCCAGTCCCACAGCAGAGCCACTGCTCTGGGCATCTCCCATGCTAGTCACCCCTCCTCCATTTTCTCATCCTTCTGATGCTCCCTGTGGTATTCCAAGATGACTCTTGAACCCAAGATTCAAACAAAACTCCCAAAACTGTGCCCTAGAAAAACAAACTATTCATAAGAGTACTAAAAGAAAGACAACAGAGTGAGAAGGAAGCAGAGAGAGAAGAAGGGGAAGAAGACCACGAATGGGGCTTATGAAGATTAAAGAAGAAGACGATGATGGTAGAGATGGATGGTTGAGGAAGATGCAGAAAAGAGAACACATCAGAGGTCTTTCTTTGCTGGGTATGCATGTGTGAATTCAGGTCACAATAGGAGGTGAATGGGCACCCTTATCCAGAGTTAGCCTCATATCAGGTGCCAAGGTAAGGAAGTCACATGCATCATCTCTCACCTGGATCACTGTAGTCATTTCCTAACTGGTTTCCCTGGCTCCACCCTCCCCCTCCTGAGTCTGTGAGAGATCCTAATAGAATGCTTGTCATGTCATGCCACTCCTCTGCTCAAAACTCTCCAGTCTCCTATTCTCTGACCTCATTTCCCACTACTCTGTCACACCCTCAGCTGGCTCCAGCCAGACTCACTGTTCCTCAAACATATTAGGCTTGCTCCCACTTTAGGGCCTCTGCGTAGACTGTCCCCTCTGCCTGGAAGCCTGACCCCCTGATTCTCATTTTCACAGAGTCACCTTCTCACTCACTTCTTGGTCACGCCATCTAGAATGAGAAACCTCCTCAATGCTGCCTAGACCCTTTCCTTCTAACATCATATATAATCCATTATTTGTTTGTTTTTAAATTTTTTGTTTTTGAGACAGTTTCACTCTGTTGCCCAGGCTGGAGTGCAGTGGCATGATCATGGCTCACCACAGCCTCGACCTCCTGGGCTCAGGTGATCCTCCTGCCTCAGCCTCCTGAGTAGCTGGAACTATAGGTGCCCACTACCACGCCTGCTAATTCTTCTATTTTTCGTAGAGACAAAGGTTTCGCATGCTGGGATTAGAGGTGTGAGTCATCGTGCCTGGCCCCTATTTATTTATTTTTCTTTTCTACTTACTTCCATTAGAATGGTCAGAGATTTTTGCTTGCTCATTGCTGCGTTTCCTTCAAGGATAATTCCTGGAACACAGTAGGAATATATTAAATATTTGCTCAACAAATGACCTCATGAGATAGGTGTGATCAAGTACATTTTATAGATGATAAAACTTGGGCTTACAGGTATAAAGTAACTTGCCCAAGATCACATGGGTAATTGAAAAAGCAAATGTTGAACCTAGCCACGTCTGGTTTTAAAGCCTGTGCTCATAAACACCTCACTGCAGAATGGTCTTCCTTTTGCTACAAACTGCTGAACTCAGTGTAAGTGTTTCTCACATTAGTCTTTCTCTATGGTTAACCAGATCACAAGACCTTCTGATGCCCTGCCTGGGTTTCAACCTGAGTATTTGTTGGCAGAAAGGGATAAAGAACAAAGTCATAATACATGTGTGATATGCAGAAGTGAAAGGGCAACTTTAAGACCTTTGGGTAACAACAGGAGTATGAATTTGTGAGGCCAGCCTTATCTGGGGTGTCTCATGTGAGAAGGGGCTACCTTCTCAGTGCAGGACCACCCAAAGGTAGGCATGTGGACCAGCAAAGCAGGGGCACCAAAATAATGGGAATAACATTACATGTGTAATAGTTAGCTGTTTTTAAAAACATATGAAACATGTCATTGTAGGAAATTAGAACTTTGTTGAACTTCTTGATAGGCCTTTGGCTGATGGCATTGTTTAATATTAAGTTATAAGTGAGAGCATCATCAACTTTCCAGTGCTCAGAGTGTCTGAAGGTCTTAATATGGCCCTGCTGATCATTCTTGATGGGATAGTGGACTTACTTTACCTATCATTTACTTTCAAAAATGGTGTGTGTGTGTGTGTGTGTGTGTGTGTGTGCACATATGCGTGTGTGTACGTGTGTGTGTGTGTGTGTGTGTGTGTGTGTGTGTGGTTTCTGTTATGTAATGAGAGAAAAATGGATGGGATAAGAACAAATGCTGTGTAAATTCTCAAGGAAAAATAGTGCTGTTTGGGGGAAGGTTGGTCTAATCCTGTTATTTAACACTGGAGTTGAAGGTCTGAAGAGCACCTACTCCTCCTTCAACACCTTCTTTGATGTTGCCCTTCTGAAGCCTTCTCTGTCCACCTCCCTGTGCTACAGGTATGATTCTACTTACCACATTGCATCATAATCATTTGTATTCACTTCTGATTCCCTGGGAGACTTAGTGCTCCTGGAGGTACATGACTTACTCGTTACTGTATTTTATTCATCTTTGGGTCCAGTGCAGTGTCTGAGAATTCCTGGAAGCTCCACAATTAAGCCAAAAGTGGTTAAAACCAGACTCTGGAGGCTAGGGGAGTTACTAAGGAAAAAGTGTTCTTCAGCGAATTCCTTTTTGAGACATGTCCGGTGACTAACACTGTCCTCAAGACATGACATGTGACAGCAATTGCTACTTTTTTCTTTTTTTTTTTTTTGAGTTGGAGTCTCACTCTGTCCAGACTGGAGTGCAGTGGCTGCTCCTGGCTACCGCAGCCCGACCTGCTGGGCTCCAGCGATCCTTCCAAGTAGCTGGAACTACAGCCGCGCACTACCATGCCCGGCTAATTTTTGATTTATTGTAGAGATGAGGTCTCGCCAAGTTGCCCAGGCAGGTCTTAAACTTGCGGGCTCAGGCAATCCACTCACCTCAGCCTCCCAAAGGCGCGGGATTACAGGCTGAGCCACCGAGCCTGGCAGCAATTGCTTCCGGAGCGCCTCATTTCTCATCACACCTTCTCTGCTAGGCTGCTCAGTGACTCACAGCAGGAAGAGAAGGCATTGGTACCAGACTGCCCCCTAACACTTCCTCCCCCATGCCCCCAAAATAAAAAAGTGACAAAAAACTGGCTTGAGGTCCTTTGGGCTGTTGGGCCCATCACTTCTCTTTGTTTCAGTTCCTTATTCTGTAGAAGTTATGAGTAGAAATGAGAGAACTAAATTTCCTTCAGGCTCTAAAACCTCTGAGTCTTGATCCTGGGCAATGGTCAGCTCATACCCCTGCCCTCTTCCCACTCTGCAGAGCAGGCCGGTCCTGGATCCCAAGGGATGAGATCTGCACCCACTCCAGGCCCTGCAGCTGCCATCCTGTGGCATGCCTGTCCTCCTGTAGGGAGCATACTTCAGCAACCCTCTGCCCTGTGCTGACTACCTCTGTGCTTTCCTGCTGTCTGCTTCATTCTGTGGATCAAGCCTGCTCTCAATGGCCATTTTCACCAGATTCTTTCTCTGTAAAAATGGTAAGTAATAAATTTAGAGCATTACATATACCAAGATGCTATTTATGTATTTTATTTTAAACTTCATATGCTGGCCTTTTATGTGTTTGCTCTCAGATCTATTCCAGACCATCTTCTATCTGGGCTTTGCATCCTGGGGAACTGCATTTTTCAGGCTCATTTTCAGACCAGCCAAAGAGAGCCAGTGATGTCCACTGGAGAATGAGAGGAAGGAAGAGACCAGATGATGTCTTCCCTTCTCCCTGCCTCAGATGCTGTCTGACAGGGTCTCATCCATGTTTCCATTCTCTGCCAAATAGCCCCTTCCTCCACTGCTCCAGCTTTACTTGGAAGGGCTGCCATGGTTCCAGGTTCTTGCTGGTAGCCCCAACTCCTGGACTCTAGTAAGTCTGCTTCCTCCCTCTGTTCTCCCAGCCTCAGGGCTGATAGTGACCTCCTGCTATTCTCTGGCCTCTGAAATCACAGTATCACATCTAGCATGGCTTCTGTCTTCTGATTGCATTCTGAGCCAGTCAATGGAAAGTGTGTGGAGAGCCTGTGGGAGGAGTCTGTCAGTGCTGTAGCCATGTCTCCCACAGTGCTAGACCCACTGTCTGACTACGGATACCCTGGGATCAACAGTGGTGCCCAAAGTGCAAATATCCACCAATCCCCTAACATTTCCTCAGTCTTAAGCATGCAAAAGTTTAAGACAAGTCCTCAGTCCATCTTCCATCCATATTTCTACTCATAACCTCTCCTTGAAAAGAAATGCTGGAGCCTGTAGCTAAAAAGCTGTCCATGGAGCAGATTACGTTCTTTCCAAGCTTTGTATTTTTCTCTTTTTGTATAACTTAATTTAAATGTTTTTGCCTGCGTCTCTGTTTTTTTCCAATTCATAGACATTTTGGCAATGGCTATCATTTTATTTTATTATAACTCACCAATCTCTTTATTTTATTGTAAGTCACCAATTTTTCCATGAGATTAGGTTACTTATATAGTAACCCATTAGTTGCAATTACAGTTTAGTTATCATATCCAGGTCTCTCCAGACTGTACAAAATCAGGTTATGTTTCCTTTTAATGTCCAAATTGCAAAGGTAAAAACAGGCTCTTAGCTTGACCTCAGTGGCCTCCAGCTATTTTGGGGTGTCTTGACAGGATGTGTCATTGGTGCTCACAAGCTGCCATAACTGCACAGATCCACCTGGTCCTTTCTCTTCTGCTCTGGCTCCTCTGCGTCTGCTTCTGCAGGGCCACTTGGAAACCCTCAGTGCTGTCACAGCCCATCACTAGAGCAGTGCTGACTGAGCCAAAAACACAGTCCTGTGCTGTGCTGCCAAGGCTGCCAAGCGTGCCAGCCCTTGGGTTTTCATAGCAGAGAGGGGTTTTATGCACAAGCAGGGAAAATGGCCTCTCCTTTCAGCTCTGAACTACATTTTGTCACTTGGGATCTGAGGCAATGATGCTTGGGACTAAGCATCACAAAAGTTTCTTATGGATAGTTTCCCTACCTTCTGACCCTTACTCACCTAACCACTGGGGTTTAAAGCCAAGTCCAAAGAGCTAGGTAAAAAAAGAATTCAGACCATTTCTCAAACCTCTTCCTCTTAGTTCTTAGCTGTCTCAGCAACTATACCCAACTCTACTCCCCAAATCACAAAACAAGACTTTCCAATTACATCAGTAAGGCAAACAGACGCTTGTATCTGTGGGGATAGTGGGGAGTGGTGACTCACATCTATAATCCTACCATCTTGGAAGACTGAGGTAGGAGGACTCCGTGAGCCCAGGAGTTTGAGACCAGCCTGGGCAACATAGAGAAACGTCATCTCTACGAACATAAAAATGAAAAAATTAGCCAGGCTTGGTGGCACCTATAGTCCCAGCTATATGGGAGGCTGAGATAGAAGGATCACCTGAGCCCAGAAGGTCAAGGCTGCCATGAGCTGTGAGTGTGCCACTGCACTCCAGCCTGGGTGACAGAGTGAGACTATAAACAAACAAACAAACAAACAAATAAATAAATAAAATTAGGTTTAGTTGGTCAAATATATATTTTATGCAGAACTTAATAATTTTAATTCACTCTAATAATGGAAATATCTAGTTTTAAACAGATTCTGAAGAGAAACATTCCACATCCCAATGTCTTCCTCACAAAAGCCTGAATTTACATGAATGTTTATGTTAAATAGCTCACAAGAACTGCACAGGTGAGGACCTGCTTGTTGTGGAAACCAAGTAAGAGATCCTCTCTGGTTCCCATGTAAGGCTGGGGTTTGCAGCTGTGGTTTAAGAGCAAAGCGTGTGGTTTAGCAACGTTCTTGCCTTTGTGAGGCCCAGTTTTGCCTCAAAATAGAGCTTCTACTGTTTGTTTCCTGGTGAAGCTAGTAGTACTGAGAATGGGGACTGGGTGGGACATCGACCTCTCAAGACATTTATCATTCTTTTATTTAACACTGGCTATGTCCCATCCTGTTAGGGGCTTTGGGAAACAATAATAGTTTTTATTTTTTAATTTTTTTGAGTTAGAGTCTCACTCCGTCACCAGGGCTGGAGTGCAAGTGGCATGCTCATGGCCACCCCAGCGTCAACCTGCTGGGCTCTGGCAATCCTTCTGCCTCAGCCTTCCAAGTAGCTGGAACTACAGGCGCGCGCTACTACGCCTGGCTAATTTTTTATTTATTGTAGAGACGAGGGCTCCCCAAATTGCCCAGGCTGGTCTCAAACCTGTGGGCTCAGGCAATCCACTCGCCTCGGCCTCCCAAATTGCTGGGATTACAGGCTAAGCCACCGAGCCCAGCCATAATAGTTTTTTAAAAGTATAAAACATTCTCTTTAAAAGTTTTCAATAAAAAAAGATTATTTATGAACACCCAGCCGAGGCACTCCTTAGTTTATTCTTAACATGAATTGCCTCACTCAATCCTCATGTAGGTAGAAGCTACCACTAGCTTCATTTTACTCATGAAGAAAGTGGAATATAGACAGGTTGAACAAGTTGCTCAGAGACACAGCAGAGTCAAGATTCAGACCTGGATAGCCAGATTCCAGGGTGTTTGCTCTTATCTACTGCACGGTTCTTCTCATTTCCTGCAAGTAAAAATTCTAGGACTGTTGCCAATCAGTTTACCGATTTCCCTTCAGTGCTTGTTTATTTTGAACACAGCAAAATCTGTAAGTTAGTATTAAAGTTGTTTCTTCATTGACGGGCAAGAATAATACAGTTAATCTCACCAAATCACAATGTTCTGTTTTCTGAGTAGAGATTTGGGTTAAAAACTTTAAATTTCTAAAACAGAGATTCTAAAAAATTATCATGAGTTGTATTTATATCACTGGTGATGTAAATGTAGAAACTGTTTTATAAGTAGCTGCCAAACTGTCTTCCAAAGTGGCTGTATCATTTTGCATTCCCGCCGTTCCTTTTGCTCCCCATCCTTGACAGCCTTTGGTATTGTTGATGTTCTGAATTTGGGCCATTTTAACAGTTATGTGGTAGTATCTCACTATTGTTTTAATTGACATTCTCCTGATGATAGATGTTGTGGAGCATCTTTTCATATATTTATTTGCCACCTGTATGTCTTCTTTGGTGAGGTGTTTGTCAAGATCTTTGGCCCATTTTTCAAATGGGTTGTTTGTTTTCTTATTGTTGACTTTTAAGAGTTTAAATATAGAAACGAGAACTAGAAGAAGATTTTTACTAGAGTAACCAGGATAAACAAGCATTTTATGGGCTACGTTGTAGTAACTTTATTTTTTCTAAGTTTGATAATATAGAAATCTATATCTGGTAAAATAGTGAGGGATTGTTTTCCTATAGGAGATTTTTTTTTTTTAAAGCACAACAAAACTTCCTTAAGGGTTGGGCTGTTAGATAGTAATGATGTTGATGGTTTGTTAGATATTAGAACATGACTCATGCTAGGTGATGAAAGATAGCACAACAAAGTGATTAAAAGCATGGACACTGGAGTTCAGATTCCAATGTTGCTGTTTATTATTTGTGTGACAATGGGCAAACTACTCAACCCATATGGGCCTCAGTGTTAATCTGAAAAATGGGAAGAACAGTATTATCTACTGTTATGGATTGAATGTATATATCTCCCGAAATACATATGTTGAAGCCCTGACCTCCCAGTGTGACCGTATCTTGGGGCCTCTAAGAAAGTAATTAAGATTAAACGAGAAACCAAAGATGGGGCCCTGATTCCAAAAGATTAATGTCCTTCTAAGAAGAGACACCAGAGAGCTCACACTCTCTCTGAGGAGGACATAGGAAAGGCCATGTAAGCACACAGTGAGAAGAAAGCTGTCTTCCATCCAAAGGAAGAATTATCACCAGATACCAACCCTGCTGACCCCTTGATCTTGGACTTCCAGTCTCTGAGACTGTGAGAAAAATGTCTGTTGTTTAAGCTGTAATATTTTGTAATGGCAGCCCAAGCTGACTCAGACACCTACTGGGCAGAGTTGTTGAAGAATTAAATGAGTTGATATATGTGAAGAGTTTTGCATGATGCCGGGTGTGTGGGAAGCACTATATAATAGTTAGCTGGTATTGCTGACCACAGATCTCTGGACCTGGGGTTTGAGAATTGGTGATGCTGTACACAAGCATAGCATGCATAATTCTAGGTGTGCATACTGAGTTTTGAAATATGTATTTGAGTAATTGATTTAAATTAATAAAGTGGGAAGACATTTTCATTCTAAAGTCAACTCAGTCTAATAAAAGTAAACATGCCAACCTCGGTTGGGACTTAATCTCATGCCTTTCTCCCGTTCTCCTCAAGAGTTTGAATTCATGCTAGTTAAAAAAAGGCACCCCATCTCCCCTTCCCCAAATAAAACCTCAAACCAACAATAGTTAAGTTGTAATGAGTCTCTGGGGAAAGGGGAAGCAGAACAGGAAATGTCTGCATAGATAAAGGAAGTCTGGAAAGCATAGATGATGGTTGTAATTTTAGGAATTCAAATGTAAATGGAATCAAGTTGAACTCTAAGTTTAGAATAGTGGAACTGAAATGCTTAAATGTTAGTCTTTAGATTATCTCTATTTTCTTTTTAATGTGTTCAATTTACACACAGTGTTTGGATCCTTTTGTCTTCATCTAATTATTCTAAAAGTCAATTTAGGATGGAAGAATCAGTTTCTGTGAAAGTTCAGAGAACTGTGGAAAAAAAGAAACAACTTTCAATAAATATTAAGATATACTTCAGTTTCAAAGTATTGCCTTTATGGGGAGAGAGGAAGAAGAGTTTAAGTAGGAAAGAAAGAGAAACATGAAGAAATAGAGAGGAAGAGAAAGGGAGAAAAAAATATAAAAAGAAGAGAAAGAAGGAAATAGAAACAAAGGAATAAAAAGAGTGTTTATTTATTTATTTTTTTAATTGGGGGCCCGGCTCAGTGGCTCAGCCTATAATCCCAGCACTTTGGAGGCCAAGGTAAGTGGATTGCCTAAGCCCGCGGGTTTGAGACCAGTCTGGGCAACTTGGCAAGACCTCGTCTCTACAATAAATAAAAAATTAGCCGGGCATGGTAGCACATACCTGTACTTCCAGCTACTTGGAAGGTTGAGGTGGAAGGATTGCTGGAGCCCAGCAGGTCGATGCTGGGGTGGCCGTGAGCGTGCCACTGCACTCCAGCCTGGAAGATAGAGTGAGACTCTGACTCAAAAAAAAAAAAAAAAAAAAAAATTGGTTCCATAAGTTTTGAGGGGTTTATTTATCAAGTTCATTTGTAAAGTTCCTTGGGGGGTGGGGGGGAGGGAAGGAAACAATTTTCCTCGTTCTTTTGAGATTTAGATATACTCATCAATCAGTGTTTGTACTACTTTCACAGCCCAGACCCTGGGAAGAACAACTTTTGGCCTGTGGGAGATTTGGCACTGTGTTTAATATTAGCAGTAAGATTTAGGCTGGTGAGTGATAGTCCCACTTCTTCCTTCTTTGAATGTTTGGATGGAGAAGACCTTCCTTGAGCTGGGTGAGTCCATCCTGCTCACCACTTACAGTAGTTCCTGGATTGAGACTCTGTAACTACTGTTTCCACGGTGCTTAGGTGCTGGTAGAAGCCACCTGTGAGATGGTGGTATTCAGGGCCACACATGTGGCCCATATGGCAGACACAGAGAGAGATTTCTTCAGCTCCCTTCCTGTCTTCTTGAAGCTAGCATCTACTAAGAATATACCTTTTTAGGTTTTTTAAATCTGAGAATAGAGAAAGAAAAATCTAATTAGTTCAATCAATATTTATTGACCATGTACTCTGGACGGGCGCTAGGGATAGAGATGGGCATGGGGAAGATATCAAAGTTCCTGCCTGCTTGAGTCTACAGCTAGGAAGGCAGTCAATATCCCTTATTTGCATCATGTTTTGTACCCCTCCACCTCACCAAACATGGTCACAAATACTTAGATTGTTTCCTGTCCCCTTTGAGTAAATAAAAAAAGAAATTTTTGATGAGTAGGAAATAAATAATCTGAAAGGCAGACTATTTCATTTAAAATAATTTTTTTTTTTTTTTTGAGTTGGAGTCTCACTCTCACCCAGATTGGAGTGCAGTGGCCGCTCCCGGCCACCGCAGCCTCGACCTGCTGGGCTCTGGCGATCCTTCCGCCTCAGCCTTCCGATTAGCCGGAATTACAGGCGTGCGCTACCACGCCCGGCTGATTTTTTGATTTATTGTAGAGATGAGATCTCGTTGCCCAGGGGGGTCTCGAACCCGCGGGCTCAGGCAATCCACTCACCTCAGCCTCCCAAAGGCGCGGGATTATAGGCTGAGCCACTGAGCCCGGCTTAAAATAATTTTTTAAATTAAAAATCCCTTAAATATTATTTCACTTTAACTCAACCCTCATGCAAGCAAACAAAACAAAACAAAACAATTTCTCATCTTTAAACCCAGGAACTTTTACAATAAGGATCTTTTTCAACAAGGTCAGCCCTTGTAGCCTCCTGATAGGAAGTTCATTCTCTGGCTTTCAGCTGAAGCAACCTCTCTCCCTTGCTCCTTACCTAGTTCCAAGTTCCCTGGCCTGCATGGCACACTGGGTCCATAGTCCTTGTGGCGTGGAATCAAGAACAGGAAAATGTGTTCCTTTTAGTTGCTCTGGTTGCTTTGGGGCTCCATCTTCACCACCTTCTAGAATCAGCCTGAAGTTTTACCATGGTTCCTTGGTAATGGGTTGCCTATCCATCTCTACTCTTACTCACCGGCAGAGCACAGATTATCTTTCAGGTGTAACCATCCCTCGCCCCCAGGGACTCTAAGGATAATGACAATCCCGTCCCCCTAAGTGATCCTTTTAGGGAGATACTTGTGTCTTATTCCACAAAAGAATGAATGCGTGAAGAGCGTGGCAGCAAGAACTATATTATTTCCTTGCTTTTAAAATGGGACTTGTGGAAAGATATACATACTTTTTGCATCTGCATGTGGAACATGGCATCATAGCAGTCACCTTGTAATCATCATCAAGCCAGCTTGAGGACGAAACTGACAGACTGATGATGGCAAGGCAGAAAGTTGGAAAGAATTTGGGTCCTTGATTATGATCAAGCTGCTGAATCAACTGACCCTGGAACTACTCAAGATGTCTCATATAATACACCATATATTCCTTCTTTCAGTTGAATCTGTATCTTCTGTTACTTATACCTGAAGGCCTCTAATATGCCTGCCTATGTCCATTAATATGGAAGCCCAAGAATCTCAGCGGGTGGTTGTAGGTAAATTTTTGTTTGGCTACTCTACAATTTCAGGAGGAGGAAAATGACAGGATAAGGAATTCATGCTGTAGGTTTATTTATTGTTAATTGAACTTTTTATTTTGACATAAGTGTAGATTCACATGCAGTTGTAAGAAATAAGATATAGCAACTGGGTGTGGTGGCTCACACCCATAATCCCAGCACTTTGAGAGACTGAGGTGGGAGGACTGCTTGAGTCCAGGAGTTTGAGACCAGCTTAGGTGACATAGTGAGACCCCATCCCAATAAAAAATAAATTAACCTGGCGTGGTAGCACATGCCTGTAGTCTCAGATACTTGGGAAGCTGAGGCGGAAGGACATGCCTGAGCCCAGGAGGTCGAGACTACAATAAGCTATGATCATGTCACTGCCCTCCAGTCTTGGCAACAGAAAGAGACATTCACCAAAAAAAAAAACAAAAAAACAAAAAAACAAAACCAAAAACAAACAACAACAAAATATATGTATATATGTTTCCCCCAATAGTAGCATCTTACAAAGCTATAGTGCAATATCACAATGTCAATTTCCACCCTACCACCTCACTTCAGAGCACATCCATGTATATATAGTTTATATTTTGGGTTTCATAATAAGCCCTTGTTCATCTGTAATATGGGTATAAACACACACACACACACACACACACACACACACACACACACACACACACACTAAGCGTTCATCCGGAGAACAAGCTCCTGCTTAAAAACAAACAAAATAGTATGAAATTGATCATCTATAATAAATATACCTTTGATATTCAAATTATGTTACTTACATAGAGTTTTATACTTTCCCAAGGCACTTTCCAGTCCATGCTTTCTCATAAGTCTTAAAACAGCTCTGATTAAGTGAATAAATGAATGAAAAATGATGCATCTATACATCAGTAATTAAGGGAGGTATGAGATAGGCACTGCCACAGAGGAACTGTTAGAGAAGGAACCGTGGAGTCCTATGGCTTAAACTGCATGCCTCTGCTGGGAAGGGCTGCAGACTCCTTGATTCAGGCCTTTCTCCCTCCCACTGGCCAGTCCCTACCATTATTTGATTGGCTTATTTATGGCCATTATTTTATTTTTATGTACTTATTTTTGAGTCGGGGTCTCATTTTGCCACCCAGGCTGGAATGCAGTGGTACGATCATGGCTTACTGAAGCCTTGACCACCTGGGCTCAGGCAGTACTCTTGCTTGGCCTCTCAAAGTGCTAGGATTACAGGCATGAACCACCACACCAGGCCAGAATGGACAGTTAAGTTTTTCTTGTCAAATGACAGGATTGGTTCTGGAACAGGTGATTTTAGCATCGTGCTGAGTGGTGTTACAGATGATGGGAAGCATTGTATAAAGAGGATCCTTTTGTACTCATCACCAGGGTTTGTGATTTTGTGATGAATTTCATGAAATCTCATGGGCTTTGTTGGGGAAAATGTGCAAAACAAGAATGAACAAGGAAAGAGATGAGCCAAATTTCTCTGCTGGACACCTGGTGGGTGGATGTTCCAGGAGAGGGATCATGCCCCCTTGCCTTCCTTCTTGTAGGACAAGAGTGAGGACAACCCAGTGGGTGAGAGGACAATCAGACTTCTTGAGTAACATCAGTTTGGCATTAGATACCAGCTCTTTACAGGGAAGGTCAGCTGTTCAGCACCTGAAGATGCTGGGGTCTATGGAAGGGAGAAACTGGTTCCATGAGTGGTTTGTGTTCAACCTTTCCTGTGCGGATAAGGTTGGGGGCCCAGGCCCAGCTGGCTTGTTGTCCAGGCAACCTCCCAAGGAGCTACCTAGGTTAGTCGCTGCCAATCCTGATTGTGGCACCGCCTGTCTTATTCCTGTTTAGCACAGAGCCTGGCATACAATAGGTACATGAGCAATGTCTGATAATTTAATGAATTAATACACTTTTGTGCTAATTAAGAACAAGTGGTTTTGTTCTTGATAGAAGGAGAGAAGGACTACTAATAAACACTGTTGCTTCCATTTCTTGAATCTGTCTGTATGTGCATTCTGCCTCTCCTTTGGTAAAACCTCTCTGAAGAATCCACAACTCTTTGAGGAGGTTTTCTGGCTCAAGATTGACTTTTATTGAATTCCTACCATTTCCTCGCACTCTGGCAAATAAAGCCAGTGTCTGGGATCTGTTACGCCCACACTGAGACACTTGGTGAAGGACAGCTCTGCGGGCGGCAGCAGCCCTGGAATTTCCCACAAGTGCTCCTCTGACAGTCTTTTTAAACCTCCAGTACTTTGATCAAATTAGATACAAAGCATAATGGGAAGTTAGCCACTGTTTATACATTTTTTTTTTTTTTTAATGAAAACAATTTGAAAAATTACATCCCTTGAAACAATTTTCTTTAGGGCAGTGTTTCTAATCTCATCACGACTGAGAACTCTTTTTAGATGATTTCACCCACAGAATCCCTGTTTTGAAATAATTTTGTTTATAAATAAACATTTTTATTAAATAGTAATGAATTTATTTTCCCAAGAGGAAACCAAGGAGTCGAGATTTGTTTTCTAACTAAAAATCATCCTTAAGGCTTCCTTTTGAGTAAACAAACAATTACTTTTAAACTTCCTGAAAAACTGAAAAGAACTGAAGGAATTATCCTCTGTCTACCCTGCCTTCCTCCCCCTCTCTTTCCCAGATACTTGCTATTAATTATCTCAACTGGAAATTCTGGGTATTCTAAGATTGAAACTGGTGTTCAAGGGGGTTCAAGGCAGATATTAATAGCATAAAATTAGCAAAAGCCTGGGACTTCTCTTAGGTCTTTTGCTATTAATCTACCCTTCTTCCTGGTAATGGTGCTCAACTATGGCAGTTATTCCAGACTCAAGCTCTCCCCAACTAGGGACAACTAGCCCCAGCCTTCTGCTAAGATAACATGAAAAGCGGCAATCAGCAAGCTGGCATGGCCAACACCTCTCATCTACAGAACTGTCCCTTGAGATGTAGAATAAGTCACTTGTCCTCTCTACATGAATCTCTCCACCATGGTTTTACTTGATTTATGGTACAAAATTGTCATTTTAGAATAGGGAAACAATTCTCAAGCAAGGGCATAACAAAGTAATAAGTAATACTTAGTATTTTCTAAAAGAAAAAGGAGTATTTCTATCTCCTTCATACATTGCTATAGCGCTTTTTTGGGAAAAGACGAGAATCGATAGGAGCTTGGAAATCTGACCTTGGCTGGCATAAGAATATAAAGAATCTGGTACTTCTTAATTTCCCATTCAGGATCTCAGTGTTCCAGGAAGCAGTTTGCTCAAGTTCCTTTTCTCCATTGAGCTCTCCTGAATGCCCGGTTTCAGTGCCTGGGCATTGCTGCCAAGGATCCCGCTGGCACATTCAGCTGCCATTCAAGGAATCAGCCCTCCACACCGCCCCACACTTGGAAGTTTGTCTTACAGCATAAAACAGGTGGAAGGACATTCTGCCTTTAGAGTTCTGCTGGCATGTCTTGCTACTTCTATTGCCCAATGCCAAGAATGCTAAAAATGTTTTGTGTATGTTTGGGGGTGGGAAAGACCAGATATTACAGTGAATAGTAGTTAACTTGCTGTTCAAACAAGATTCCCAGGGCAGCTGTTATAACTAAGGCAGCAATAACTCTAACACTTGGCTCTGTTGCTAGGATGGATTGACAGAAACTTTGGACAAATCATCAAAAAAACTTTGCTCTTATAATACTGTTGAATATACTACAGATGGACTTAAAGATAACCGAATATTTGCTAATATCCTAACAAGGAAGTACAATAAGCATATTCATCAACTAGAATTGTATTTACACTTCTGTTTCTAAACATCTGTTTTCAGTGAAGTCATTAGTAAGTGCTGGCAAAAATTTGAACTGACACGAGATTTGCAATCTGTAGTTACATTTGAAACAGTATTACCTTTTTATGTGCTGACACTCACAATCTTATTTACAGTAACAAATTAGCTTTACAAAAGAATTATAAATTCTAATTTGTGAACTTACCAATTGTTTGTCCTTCATCAAAGACTTTAGCCCATGCTTAATTTTTGTCTTCATATATACATATACATACACATAAACAATCTTTTTTATCTTTTGTATGAAGAAAAAGATTGAATTAGTATTTAAATGGTAGTTATTTATACTAAATTATGTTTACGCTTCAGTGAAAGATAAAAATGCAGCTAATTGAAATAAATTATTCCCGGAAAGAGAATTCTCAACAAAAAGTTGTATTAATATCAACATTGTCAGTTAAACCTTCTCAAGATTTCCTAGATCTTATTACTGCGTGTCAGTTTAAAAAAAAAATAGTTCCATGGTTTTGCCTTAATCCTTTCCTTTCTGTTGAACATATCCAGACCAAGATTAAGCAATACAATTGCCCCCATTCCAGAATGAGTTTAGCATGGGCATTATTGATACAGTTAATGATCCTGTATCACCAGCAAAGCATAGAATTACAATTGACCTTGGTTTAAGTTGACTTACATTTTAATTTGGTTGATTGCTGCGGAAAAGTGGACACACCATAACAGCCATCTGGCCTACCCTGTTTCCTTTTATCCTGGCTACTAAGCTGTTGGCTTACCTACTGTTTCTCTTCTGTTCTCTCTAACTGCCTCCTCCTTCCTGAGTCAAAGTCCAACATGGCCCTCTGCTGTTGTACTGGCCAATCTGGTCTGTCCTGCCCAGCAGCTGCCAGCCTTCTCTGTCATTCCTGGTGCCTGAACAGGCCCAGTAGACTCTGCCAGGTCTGCTGTTAACTTCCTAACTGATGCCTCAACGGCTCCTGTGGTGTCTTCTTCTGCCATCACATTTTACTTCTGTTGCAGCCCCCAATCTCCACACGCTTGCTTTCTGCGTCTGCTGGCAGCTCTCAGCTCAGTTCCTACCCACATATCGATAAAGCCAAACCACAAGGTCACCTCTTGGCCCTACCACTCTGATTTTGGTCATGTCTCTGACTTTGGACACAGCGCTGACACTTGATCTCCTTGAAACTCTTTCTTCGAGAATTCTTTACACCTCATTACTTCAGGGTCAGGGCATCCTACTGGGCCCTGCCCTAGGTGACGCCTCCTGCCTCGTGTTCCCTTCTCTTACCACTTCTGAGGCAGCCCATCCCAGCAGGTTCCCTCCTTGGCTCAGATTCATTTGGATGCTCTTGTTACCACCTGCTCATCTACCCTCCAGAATTGCAGTATTTTTTGAACAGGTTGAAAGTGTTGTCTTTGCTCACTCTGCCTAGGTGATATATACCTGCTCATCAGAGTAGATGTGACTAAATCTAAGTGGGGAAAATGAAACTTGCTATGAGGCAAGAGTTATGGGAAAGGAGGTCAGATGAGAGACTCTAAGTGGAGTTTTTAATAGGAGTAAGAACCAATAGGAGCGAAATGAAAGACGGGGGCAAGCGGAATACGTAAGAACAATGTGTGAGCAATAAGAGACTATACCTGACTCTCAAATCCTACCTACTCAGAACCTTGACATTTGACTGGTTACATGTCCTATGCTCTTAAATGGACATAGTTTAGCAACCCATTTTATTTGATGAGTAAATGTCCTAGAAACATTAATGAAAATAAAATTCAGAAAAGAAGTTCTCCAATTCCTTAAATATAATTGGTGA
The DNA here is from genome assembly GCF_000164805.1 of Carlito syrichta. NCBI lineage: Eukaryota > Metazoa > Chordata > Mammalia > Primates > Tarsiidae > Carlito > Carlito syrichta. Next base: position 398,104 of record NW_007247104.1, read on the forward strand.
AGTTCATGGGGGTAACCCTGAGACATAAAGCCACAAAGGAAACCTACAACTTTAACATGAATTTGAAACAATTTTGTCATATTTCCAAGAGATAATATAAGGTATGTTTGAGAGTAAAATCTTGAGAAACAATGTCTTAAAAGGTTACATGAAAGGATGGTTTCCACACAAATAGATTGTTTCTTTCCAAAATAAGGCAATACAGGACAACTCTTCAAGCAATAAATTCAGATGAGGATTATTTCTCCATGAAAATGAAGGTGGAAAAGACTTTTCAAATGCAAATTATCATAATAATCCACTATTTATATACATTTATATTTTTAAAAGCATACTATTGATGAAAAGGATATTAAATGCCTGGACAATCACCAAGATTGATTTTCACAGCTTTTGCACCTGTGTTGTCTATATACCTGGTCACACTTTTAAATTTATTATAAGGTAAATGATGGTTTAAAAATAATTTTCTGTTTTCGCATTTGAAATTGTGGGTAGGAATTGGTAAAAGTGAGAAGATGGGGGAGAGTGGCATTTCTGTATTAATATAATGCTCTCCCCCCACCCCTTTTTTTTTTTTTTTTTTTTGTTGGAGTCTCACTTTGTCACCCAGACTGGAGTGCAGTGGCCGGT